>NC_056731.1:333315044-333467544 GCF_019279795.1 Protopterus annectens
CAGATGTCCAAGGAGAAAATCTCCACAGTACACATTAAACAGAAGTAAAAAATTGAGCAATGGTTACAAATATTAAGACATAACAAAGTAGTACAATATGTAAAAATACAATAAAAGAAAAATAAGCCAAATATAAAGGCAAGCAATGAAGTTGACCATACATTATATACAATGTAGAATAGAGTTCCTAATGTGCATGTTGCATAATGATGCATGAAAGTATATAACAGAATAAGTAATAGGTTATGAAAGCCATATACTTTTTTCTGACAGGAGAACTAGGCAGTAAATTTCAGTCAAATTCTGAGATAGACAAAGGTTAGTGTAAGAATATAAAAAATGACATTAAAATGTTAAGGAATTAAAGAGGGGTGAGGCTAGAAAGTAGGTAAAGCAGGAAGGGAAGTAGGATACATCAAGCGAAAGCCTTTTAATAGTGGGGAAGAAGGGAAAAGAAAAGAGTAGTTAGATAGCAAGGAGCATGGGCAGATCCAATTATTCATTAAATGTTCCTTCAATCTAGACTTGAAGGAATAGTAGTGGGTATAACTCTGTTTCCGGAATGCTATTCCATGATTTGGCAACACAATGAGAGTACAGACAAACCCTGTTATATCTTTGAGATTTGTAAATAGGTAGTAGATACTTGTGACAGGAGCGTAGATCATGAGATGGAATATAGTATTGGAGGAGTGATGATGAAGTCTGTGAAAATGAGGAGCTGGACAGTAATTTCTGAGTTAATGTTACTTGATTAAAGGTAAGAAGGTGGGGTAGTTTGAGCCAATTTAAGTACTTGGGAGCAGAGAGATGGTGAGAGTAGTGGGCCTGCCCTGTGGCAAATTTAGCTACTTTATTATAACACTGACTAAGCTTTGCTTTGAGGGAAGGGTGAAGATTGGTTAGGATAGGTGAAGCGTATAGACATGAGGGTAAGAGATAGGTGTGGCAAGGTTACTCTTGTGGAGTTGGAGATTAATTTATTAGCCCTATACATCACGCCCAATTTTTGATTAGTTTTTTTTTTTTTTATGATGTTGCTGATATGTAGGTCAAACCTAATATTGTTGTCAATAGTTACACCTGAAAGTTTTGTATGTGAAACCACATTGATTGAAGTATTGTTCAGAGAAGTAATAGCAAAGTTAGAAGCATCTGGAGGAAAGTGTTTTGGTAAAAAAGAGAAGTTTTTTTGCATTAAGTAGTAAATGGTTGTTGGTGAGCCAAGACTCAATGGAATTGAATGTTTCTTGCATTAAACTCTGTAGATAAGAGAGTGTCCTGGCACAGCAGATTAATGTAGAATCATCAAAATATTTAATTAGGGTGGCTTGTTTGCTGGCAATATTAAGATGATTAATAAAAATGTTGAAGAGAAGTGGACCTATTATTGAGCCTTGGGGTACCCCAGTGCTAACAAGTAAGTAAGGAGAGAAGTTAGAGTTCCATTTGACAGATTATATTTGTTACAGAGATAGCTAGTGAACCATTGTAAGGATGTTTTGGTTAAGCCCAGAAGTGATAGTTGGGATAACATCTGGGGATGGGAGACAGTATCAAAGGTGTTAGATATATCTAAGAATAAAGAAGAGACAACGTTTCCTGAGTCATGAGCTTTGCTGGTAGTGTCAGTAAAAGATAGTAGAGCAGTGATAGTGTTGTGTGCTGGTCTGAATCCATGTTGGGTGGTAGACAGAAGATTGTTGTCAAGTAAGTATTAAAGACGTTGTTTATGGATACATTTTTTCTAGAATTTTTGTTAGTGGTGAAAGAATAGCAGTTGGTCTACAGTTAGAGATTTCTGTGGAGGTGCCACCTTTGTGGAGAGGAAGGATTTTTTCCACGGGGAGTGGACATAAGACTCCTTGATGGATCAATTAGTGATAATTGAGACAGGGTGGGCAACTGAGTCAGCAGACATTTTTAGAAATTCGTTAAGAAGATTGTCTGCAGAGAGGGAATATGGTCTGAGCTTGCACAGGAGGGATTTGATAAAGGAAATAGAAGCCAGTTGAAGGAAAAATATCAAGTGACAGCTAATAGGAAGCTGAGAGAAGGCAGAGGGAGATGGAGGGAACTTGTTACCGATGAAAGCTATGATATCAATGAAGTAAGAGTTAAATTGAGTCGTTATGTCAGGAGAAGTAATAACACAGGATGTTTGGGGGACTAACCTCCTGGGTTTAGGATTTTGTTAATAGTGTGCCAGAAGGTTTTTGGATTTGATTTGTGCTGAACTTGTGGCTTTGCATAAAACTGTTTTTTTTACAAGGTTACACAGTGCTTTGAAATGCTGTAAACTAGTGTGAGTCTTATGTCAGTTGTCCAAGCCTTTTCTCTTTTTTGTATTAGTGATCTGGTATAAAATGAAAGCCAAGGAGTATAGCTGGCTTTGACTCTTTTCCTTCTAGTGGGAGCTAAACTGTCTAAAGTATTTAGGAGGGCAGCTTTAAATTGTTCAACTGCATCATCTAGTGGAAAGTATTTAAGGAAGGACCAATTGATGAAGTTTAGTGAATTTGCAAAGGCCTGCTGGTCAAAGTTGGATAGGTTTTGTACTCTCTTGTAGATGTGTTGTCTACATGACTGTGAAATAAGTCTAGTTGTACAGATGAGGTGGTGATCACTACTAGAGGCTTGAAGTGTTTTGGATTGAGCGAAATTATTAGGATGGGAGACCAAAATTCAATCAATTATTGAGCCATTTTGGTTTGTGGAACTGGTAAAGGTTGGGTGAGTAATTAGTTGAGAAAATCCAAATAGGTTTATGTTATCTGTGGGAAATTTTAAGTTAAGTTTCTTCCAATCAATGTTTTATATATATATATATACACACATATATATATATATATATATATATATATATATATATATATATATATATATACATATATATATTAATGAAAATAACTTCTGCTTCTAAAAAATAATAAAAAAAATAAAAATAAAACAAATGAACAAACCCCACGCTTGTATGAATACCTTTTGTGCCTTTATTGTATCATTACTTCATCAGACTAAAGAACAGGGCAATGCATTCAAAATATAACTGTACAATAATGCAACATGAATAATAAGAAGATGTCAACCACCAATGAATGTCACTGTTTAGTAAAACAAAACTAAGTATGCAGAACTCCACTCATCAACACAAACCAATAAAATCACACTAGACAAAATATATTAACTATTAAGTCCTGGAACAAACTGTATAACAGTTCTGTCAATGAAAATGTATGAGAATGTATTAGAATGTATTAAAAAAATGTCATTAAAGCCATTTAAGAGCACATTTTAAATTCAAAAATATAACTGTACAATCTTGCAACATGAATAGTAAGAAGGTGTCAACTACCAATGAATGCCACTCTTTAGTAAAACAAAACTTAGTATGCAGAACTCCACTTATTAACACGATCCAATAAAATCACACTGGGCAGAATATATTAACTATGGTGTAACTGCCACTTCAGTTCTCTCACCTGCAATAACCCATCAGAGTCTCTGAAAAAATCATCAACTTGCTCCAAAATAAAAAATAAAAGTTTGTCAAAATGAGGGCAAGTTGCACTATGGTTCCCAAGGCATTAGTCATGCCTTTGTTTCTTATTGCACTGTTGTGTTCTTTAATTCTGTCACTGAGTTTCCTGATTGTTTTCCCTATGCAAAAATAGTAACATAATGTGCAAATGCCACAGTATACAGCTAATGAATTATTACAGTCATAATAATGTGTAAACCCTACAGTAAAGCTGCAATGAGAGAAAGTGTAAGAGTTGCCAGTGAAAATGTAATTGCAGCAAATGCATTTACCACATCCAAACATGCCTTTAGGTTTTTCTGTCTCATTAGTAATAGACAATAAAAATGAACTATCATTATTTTCAAAATAGGATTTTAAAGTCTTGGTGCATTTAAATGAAAAACAAGGATCAGTATCCAAAAGTTGCAAATGTTAAGATCACTTTGGATAATTTTCAAATTTTCAGTTAATATGTTTCTTAAGACAGAAGCATCCCTGCAAATAGGTAGGGAAAAACTTAAGAGTACAGTCAGTGGTAGCACAGTTTCTGCAGTTAGAAGGGACAGAGCAACACTTTAGAAGAGGTGCAAACTTAACGTACCTTGCTGCTTTAACTTCACTTCTAATAGAGCTGATTAAGTTAGCTGGGTAATTCTTCTATAGGAACAATTCAGTTATAAAATCACATTCCTTTTCAAAAGTGGCGTCTTCACTGGACAGTCTTGAAATTCTAATAAATTGCCCTTTTATAACATTGTATTTCATAAAAAAAGGATGCTGACTTTTAAAATCAAAATAATTATTCCAAAAAGTCTGTTTTCTGTGTATAGTGGAAGAAAGTACTCCTGTGTCCTTGTTAATTGAAATGTAGGTGTCAAGAAAAGATACAGAAAGTCCTTTGCTAGCTATAACAAATTCCAAAAATCCAATACTTTCAATGAGTGACTTAATAAACAAACTAAGTTATTGTTCACTACCCTCCCAAATAAAAAAAGATGTCATCAATATACCTCCTGTACATTTTCATTAAATAAAACCCTGGTAAATGAACGAAAGTATATATATATATATATATATATATATATATATATATATATATATATATATATAAGCGCTACAGAATCCTGAAAGCCCAAAATCCTGAAACCAAAATCTCAAAGGTTCAAAACTATATTCCAGCACAAGTACATACAGAAACATATTACCCTTCAGCTATATGCAGACAGGCTGTGCCCCCTTCACCCCCATGTGGAGGGTGCGCTAAGTGCAATCTTGGAGTTGATATATTTAAGTAACAGGGGGTGTGGGGGGTGCAGGGGGCTTGCCTCCCTGCTTATACTTGGAGAAGAGTAATATGGTTTGTGTTTTATTTGTTTCTGTATGTACTTGTGCTGGAATATAGTAAGTGTTGGTATCTTGTGTGTTTTCAGTATTTTGAGTTTTCAGTATTTTGAACTTTCCAGATTTTAGTCTCAGGATTTTGGGCTTTCAGGATTCTGTAGCGCTCCCACATATATATTCCATTTAAAAGCTCGAAATACCGAAATCTTGAATTTCAGTATTTCGAGCCCAAGAAGCCGAATCCACATAATAGCGAAAGTTTAGAAGCGCGAAATTCAAAACCTCAAATACCGGAGGTTTTAAATTTCATGCTTCTAAAGTTCTGCTATGGTCATGTATTCAGGTAAGTGTGTGTGTGTGTGTGTGTGTGTGTGTGTGTGTGTGTGTGTGTGTGTGTGTGTGTGTGTGTGTGTGTGTGTCTATTAAGGGGTTTGTGTAGGGGCTGTGGTGTGTGTCAGTGTGTTTTGTTGCTGTAATGTGTGTGTGTGAAGAGAAAGTAGCTTGTGTGGTGGTGTTTTGTGTGTATTTGTATTTAGTGCAACCTCGGAGTGAGAATATTTAAGTAGTGGGGTGGGGGGGCACATGTAGTAGACTGTGTGTGTTTGTGTGGTGGATGGTGTGTGTGTGTGTGTGTGTGTGTGTGTGTGTGTCTGTGTGTCTGTGTGTGTGTGTGTGTGTGTGTGTGTGTGTGTGTGTGTGTGTGTGTGTGTGTGTGTGTGTGTGTGTGTGTGTAGTAAAACCGCAAAATGCAAAACTTCCGGTATTCGAGGTTTTGAATTTCACGGTTTTTAGTTTTCGTTGTTTTGTGGATTCCACTTCTTGGGCTCGAGATACTGAAATTTGAGATTTCAGTATTTCGAGTTTCTGAAGTGAATCCATATATGTGTGTGTGTGTGTGTGTGTGTGTGTGTGTGTGTGTGTGTGTGTGTGTGTGTGTGTGTGTGTGTGTGTGCGTGTGTGTGCGTGTGTGTGTGTGTGTGTGCGTGTGTGTGTGCATGCGTGTGTGTGTGCGTGTATGTGTGTGTGTGCGTGCGTGTGTGTGTATGTGTGTGTGAGTGAGTGTTTGTATTAACACTGCACCAACTCCATAAACAAAGCTGTATATCTTTCACATCATATATTTTAGCCAGTCTGATCTTCATTGACCATGTAAATGTGCAAAATATAGAATCATCCAGCACACAAGGACAACCCATACAGTGGAGAGTATCATACATGCAACAGTCCATAGTACAGATGAATTGCTTTACCTGCAGGGCTTACTATGCCTCTGTCTTTTATCATCAATTGTACTGTTTTTAATAAAGCAGAACACCTGATTTATCACATATGATTCCCTGTGTAAATGTGTATGCATATAAAGCAAATGTACACATATATCTTTTATGCATACATATGTTTGTCTGTGTACACAATCGATATTTGACTTATGAAAACACCCATGGACTGTTAATTGTGTGTGAAGCACAAGTGAATGAAAAATGAGTGATCATCAAATAACAGTAAACAAAAATGGATTTCATTTGGACTCTTGTGGACTATAAAGAAATGCATAACCATTCATGGCCTAATTGATGCAAGTATTCATGCACACTTAAACATGTGGATGCACATCTGTTCTTAACATGATGACATCTGTACATCATAAAAGACATTATGACAGCACAATTATTACAAAATGCATAGGTGGCTGTTAAACCCACAGTCAAAGAGCTTCCTACACTAAAGCTATTGCATTTTACCTTTTAAGCTACTCTACGTAATGTCCTGTTTGAAACCCTCTAAAGAGTGCTTTTTAAACAGATAATATGCTAAAGCAGTAACACACATACACAGTTCTGTATTGTAGGTGGATGACCATTATGCAGTAAGCAAATTCTCAATTATAAATAAGCATTTGCTCAGCTACAAATAATTGAAATGTGTAGTCATTAAACAACAAAATTGTATTGCTTAATTACAATTTTCACAATATCTAAGTTATTGGTGGTAACACATAAACAGAATCTTTGTACTACAAAAGCAATTAGTATAGTAAAACTATATGTTTGAGGTGCAATTGATGATCTATTTTAAGACCTCACCTTTGAAAGAATGTAAAATAAAATAAGAACAATCCATCAGTAATGCCTTGCAAACTAAAGAGTCAATGTGCTAGGGGCTGGACAATTTCACTTATTATAGGGATCTGGTGGTTGTCTATGGGCACTGGTGGTCCCCTCCCGCTGTTGAAAATGAGCCTACAATGGAGGTCATCATACTAGTGGTGAACCTGCTCAACAGTCCTAAAGATTCCATTCCATCAGTGAAACTCCCTATCAATGCAGTTCAAACCAATGATCCTGGCAAAACTCCGCTAGTTTACCTGCATCCTCACCTCATGTTGGAGACACATGGTCAGCAGCTGCATTGCTTCCTCATCAGTCCAGTTGGACATCCTGATATACCCCAGTCTGCTTTCTGTCAATATCTTCTTCTAAATAGTATACATAAACTTTTAACATACATTCATAAAAAGCTTGCTGAGAATGCACTCAGTTTGTAGGTAGCATAGGAATTATCTGAAAGTGTAGCAATATCACATTTTAAATATGGTGCATTGAGCATCAGCCCATCCGTGGACATCATACATGTGCTGTACATCTGTACATGCATTGGTGACTATTAGTCATTTATGCTGAGTTCTGAACACTGACTCTAAGCTAGTGGATAGTTGTCAAGTTTTGAGAACTTACATGGATGTCTGTAGATGTGATTAAGAAACAATATATACTAATGAAACTCATTAATTATGTATTGCACAAAGGGTATTTAAAAGCTGTGGAGATGTATAGCACTATCACAAGGTAAGCTTCTTTTAGGCGAGATGCTTGTATGTCTATATTCAGAAACTGTAAAGAAGATTTAGTTACAGTGAGAGGCTGTCATAGTTTGTTGTGTTTGCCATTGTCAGTTGTTATTCAGAAATGTGCGTGCTGATTGTGCAGACCAACCAATGTGCCCAGTGTAAATCAAGCATTTACCAATAGAAAAAAGTCTGGATGCTAAAGTACCATTGAGCAGCCAGACTTTTCTACTGATATATGCTACAGAAGGCAGACCAAATACAAGAAAAATCGGGAATGATGTGCAGAACTAAAGAAACAGAAATATACTTGATTCTTCTTGTATTTCTGCACTGTTTTGGCAGGTTGTTATACCTCTAAAAAGCCTGGATTTTCAGAGACTGTCCACATGTTTGCCTCACATAAAAATATATATATATATGTGTGCGTGTGTGTGTGTGTGTGTGTGTGTGTGTGTGTGTGTGTGTGTGTGTGTGAATGGAGATTCTTTTTCCTCCATTGCTTCTGCTGAACAACACTGATGTATGCACAGTGCATCAGAAAACCTCAGAAGAATGGAAAACATTGTGGTGAAACACTACAATGACATTAGAAAAGACATTATTTGAAAGGTAATCAATTTCTTTTTTAAATAATGATATTGTATGATAGCAATGACCCACTCGGTGTGGGTATATGAGGATTTACCCACAGATGATTTTGTTTAATCACTCAGAATTCATCCCCATGATCAAACTATGGCAGCCACGGGTAAACCCTGCTATACACACACCCACTCATGGGTTATTGCTTAATTTCACCATTTACATATTTTACAATGATAATCTGTAAGTATATACATTTGATTTGGATATCAGTACTGCAGGTTGGTTTCCTACCAGCTGCAGGTGTAATGACAAGTGTTTACCAAACTTTTTTTACTGCAGATACTGACAGATGACAACCACATCCACTGGGGCTGCACATTTATCTGTTAGTCTGTACTATAGTTTGTGGATACTGGTGGATTACAAGACTATCTGCAGTGACAGAATTATTCAGTGCAGTTTGCAGATAATGCTGCAAACTGCAGCTTATCCCAGCATGATCAGACTCTATCCCAGTCAGGTCACAGTTGAGTGCACTGTGATGCTTTGTTGTGTTTAACACATGCATGACTTTTGGATTCACATGTTGCAGATATGTTGGCTAGACATATTACAAAGGTTACTAACATGAGCTGACCATATTATTTCATGCCTGTTTTGTATGCTCAGTGTTTTTAGGCCATCAGGTATGGTTATGTGCAGGTGAATGAGTATATATAATGCACTTTGTATTTATAACATAGTTATAGTCATAATGCTGGCTGTACCAGATTATTATCTTTCCTGTAGACCCAAGTTCAAAACACATCTCTGGATGTTGTACATATCCACAGATGTGTAATGGCATTTGTGTCTTAGACACTGTGTATGTGGCATATATACTGGGTTACTTGTTTTGGTGTTAGTACATATTTAGCACATGTTGGTGGTCATTTGTGAGTATTACATATTTATGTGTTGGGTTATACTACATTTATTATATTTGCATGTGCTCTCCTGCAGTGGCTTAGGAAGTAATATGTGTAACATTAGTTTGCATCATACTGCTGATGGGAAGCTGTCAGTATGTGTACTACAGGTCTATATCCCGATATGCACATGTATGCTTTCTGCAGATGAGTCACATAAGTCGACATGGCAACTTCACTGTTAGGGAGAATGATGTTTATGGAGAATATTACACTGGAAGCCCAAGGGCAGCATGGTAGATACCTGCGTGGATGGATGGATGGATGGATGGATGGATGATACATTGTAGAGGACATGGGTGTGGTATGACATCACCAATATGGAAAATGCTGTGTATGGTCACAACAGAGCACAAGAAACATGTCATTAATGCTGCTCAGACATGATCAGACATGATCTTCTGTGCAGCTGTAAGACTCCATCACTATGAAAGGAGCAGGAATGCCACAAGTGTAAGACCACCTATGCCTCCCACTGATGAGACAACATTCCTGGAATCATATCATCACACCTGTCAAGATCATTGTATTCATGGGGAAGGATAGAGACTGGTGGCATGTATACTGTGGTATATATATTGCTCCAGTTTGTAGCAACATAGTATGTGATACTTGTATGGATTACATTCCAAAATGTATCTGTTCATATATATTTCACAGTAACATCACGAGAAAAATTACTGCAAGACTTCTCGACTGAGGAAACACCTGGTAAGACTGTCTCTTTATTGGATATATTAAGGTTAGTTAGGTATCATTTTGAGTATTTTGTCTGATGTTGATAATGATGTGTTCCCCCTCACAGGTGCTTCACATACTGTCAAACATCACAGACCATCAGGTACATGGTTGTCTGTGTAGGTAGGGCTGACGGTACAAACCTGGTAAAATTGTCTGTATATGGGGTATATGAATGTGTCATTGGTGTCAATTGTGAGCAGCCTGTCTGATGATGATGTGCTCCCCTTCACAGATCCTTCACATACCATTAAACATCTCAGACCAACAGCATACTTCTCAACTGTCCAGATTTTCGCAGAATGTTCAGATTCTTGCTTCATATTTTGGTCTCTTCCTCATAAAATATGTGTTTTTCTAGAAAATCACTGAGATAATCTGAAGATTAAAGTAACTAAATGATGACATACATTTGAGTTTCAGACTTCAAATCCTTCCGAAAATTTATGTTAACACAAACCCTGTTACTCTAACAACTTAAGTTTATAAGAGCAATATTTAAAATCTGTCCCTATTTCTGGGCCTTTATGCTCCTATTTTGTCAGGCCTTGTCCAGATTACTTGCACTAAGAGGTTGAGAGGTGTGACCATCAGATTCATGTTTGTCTGCTTAGATAGGCTGATTTTAATGCTAAATACGATACAATATGATGTGTGTCAAAACTCTTCACACCTACTTGTTACATCTCATCCTTTGTAATTCACAGTGGCATCATGACACACACTACGCTGGGGGGGGTCAGACAAGGACATGTCTGATATGTGTGCCTATATTATCAATGTTACTATGCTGATACCATTTGCAGTGATGATACCTATTGATGACTTTCTCTGTTATTTAGCAGCATTGCACCAACCACAGCCATGCCTACCAGGTAAAGAGATATTTCCAGTCAATTTATATTTTCACATATCTCTTGCCCCATGCACCTACACTGCATGTATCTGATATGCCACATTACTGTGTTCACATCATAGCTAGTTTTCACTTCCTCCTCCACAAGCCTGTCTGATATTTTGGCTGGATTTGATGTGTCCCATTCACACAGTATAAACAATGACACACAGGGCACTGCATTGGGCTCGACATTGTCATGAACTGGAAGGAGTCAGTCATAGTGGCTTGTAATATAGCCTTCAATGGGGAGATAGTTTAGCCAGCCAGTCTGAGGATGGTAGGGCATTGGATATTGGTCATGCTGATGACCTCGAGCAACTGTCCCCTAATGAGCTTGAGAGTGGTGGTGACTCAACTTCATAACAGTAATGCCCATTAGACTGCATGTGGACAGGTTACCATTATGTGTGGACATGTGCCTGATGGCGTATGCCTGCTCTTACAGGTGTACAAATGTTCCCAACAAAGTTATTGCAATGGCCTGCTTGCACTTGTTTATAATACCAATCATGTAGCACACCAGCTCTGTGTTTTACACTTGGGTCAGGAGAGCAGGCAGCAATGGCTGCCCAGCATGACAGTGTGTGGTATCTGTTGAATGCTCTGTTGAATGACTTGTAACAGCAGTGCTGAAGTATAACTGGGTGCTACATGACCTGACACACATGAGCAGAATACTACAGGGAACGACAGGAAGACCATCTCTTGTACAACTCCTACAAGGTACTCGTCCAACACTGTCTGTGCTGCAACTTACCTGCACAGCTGCTGTTGATTTCCATGATCAGACCTGAGCAGTCACATCCTGACATGCTAGCCACAACACTGCACAGATCCACAGTGTGTCCTGACATAGACATGTCACCACATCCAGCTCAGCAGTACAGCACCACGGGCATAGTGCTTCCTTATGTGGTGGGACAGCCAGGACCATGGTGTGAGCTGTTAGCATATGCATTCTTGCTTTGTTAATGTAACCCTGAAAATTATACCAATGTGTGTCTTGCTACATCACCCTGACACTGTGGCTATGATGACCATGTACTGACATAAGGTACAGGTTAGTGGTCTGTGACATGTCTGACACAACAAGATGTCTCTTCTTGTATGACTGACATGATAGACTGCCTAAATCTTCATGATCTACATCAGTACACAAATTATTTGCATTGCTCTATGTTGGAATTTTCCTGTATGTGCCTTACTTGAACAGAGGCCTCCATTTCACTTACCCATTCATACTTAATGTACACCAACCTTGGGTTCATATTCTCACCGTAACTTACTATTGGCTACATCATATAGTTTCTTGATAGAAAATTTCATTATTGTCAGTTGTTATTGCATGCACTGGTATACTTCAGATGTTTCAAATAAACAAAACAAAAAGGCTGTTGCTCGGCTGAAAGCTTAAAAAAAAACAACGTTTAATAAAGCTTCATTTAAAACCAAAAGAAAGATAAGTGCATTCATGTTTTAAACAAGCCTTCTTCAGACCTTAGTAACATATAAAAGAAACAGCTATTTTTACAGATACAAATTTACAAGGCATCCAATGATGTTCTTTCCTTTAAAAAGATGATCTCAAACAAGGTTTTAAAGAAACAGTATCATTTAACCCCCTTTCTTTATCTGATTGTAAAGCTACGATCCATCTCAATTCCATCTCTTCCATTCTGTTTCTGATATCACCCATGGGTTTGTTAATTTCAACAAGTTTTAAAACCATAAACATAAAAGTATGATCCTGCCCTTTCAAAAATACATGTCTAGCTAATGCATTCCTATCCTTGCTTTTATGTATATCATATATATGCTCACAAGCTTACTCCTGAAGGGAGTGGTTGGTCTTACCTACATAGAAGGCTTGAAAGCATTTGCAACTGGCTAATTAATTTCTACTGGAGCAGGAAGCATAAAAAAGAAAGAAAATGTTTTATTCATAACTGGATGTAGAAAAGTATCCCCATTGGCTATATACATACATATGTTGCAAGATCTGCAACAAGTGCCCTGACTTTGACTAATAGGTCTCCTAACTACTGCATTTTCATAACATAATAACCTCTTAAAAGATTTCCTGTTCTTAAAACAAAATGAAGGTTGTGGACTTATTACCTTCAAAATATTATCATCAGCTGTTAAAATATGTCACTTTCCCTTCATTATGTCATATATCTCCTTGACATCTGCTGAATAGGAAATCACCAATTTAGATTGCCTCTGGGGTTTAACTTGCATACAATTTGTATTGGTTTGTGAATCGTTTAGAAACAGGCAACCTCTCCCATTCCTATCTACACCCTCTAAAGTTAAAACTTCTTTGATTTCCTCTTCTTTATAACCCTTCTCCTGAAAAAATTTACATAAAGTTGTTAAGGCTTTCTCAAAAACACAGTCTTAATTGGTTAACCTCAATACTCACATAGCTTGCCCTTTTACCACATTTCTGTACACAAAGTTAGGATGCATGCTGGTCCTATGCGAGATCATATTCCTCCTCCCAGGTTTCCTGTATAGACTACTACTGACAGAGCCATCTCCATTCCCAACTAGTTGAACGTCTAAAAACTCTATGGTGTCTCAGGAGCTGGTCATAGTAAAATGTAAAAAGCTAGTTGTATTGTTAATATACTCTAAAAATTCATCCAAAAGGTTTTGATAACCTGTTGAAATCATAAAGATATCATCTACAAAATACTTGAAGAAACCAATGTATCTAAAAAACAGACCTGATTACTGAGAACATGATTGGTTTCCCAGTGTGCCATTACTAAATTAGAGCATGAATTTGCACAGGTAGTGCCCATGGCAACACCTAACTTTTGAATATAATATTGTTCATCAGATAAAACACATTATTGTCTAAAATCATTGCTAAAAACCTGCAAATCAAGGAAATCTGATCACATGCAAACTTGTTATCATTCACTAAGTGCATTCTTGCATATTCCAGTCCAGTATCCTTCGGAATACATGTAAAAAGAGAACAAACATCAAAAGTTACAAACACATTACACACAGAGCTATCTAATGAGGAACACCTAATGTGTGATATATAACAATAAGTAGCCTGTCTTTTTGCTTATTTGTAGTAGTTATTGCTTATTCTAGATATTTATAGCAATTTTATTGTATACTGCATACTTGTACTGTATTTCATAGCTATTGGCTCACTGCTGGTTTTCTGCTGTGATACACATTTCTGTAGTGTGTTTTGCCTAAAATAGTTTAGGTAGTAGCTGTAATATTCTGCATATTCCTGATTGCATTTTGGGCCTAGTTGTTTGTTAGAGCTGTTTCCTGAGCTCATTGTCCAGGCCATCTTAGTTAGCAAAGACCACTCCCCCACTTCAGTGAGAGTTTAGTGTTTATGGTCATTGTCTAGTTGGGTTGCCAGGTCTATGGCTTGGAGAAAGCACCTCATTGGTTCCTTTGAGCTTTTTTTAAAGTTGTTTCAGGTTTTAAATTTCTGTTACTTAAGAAGTTTACTTGAGTGTTTCAGCCATTACACACAGAGCTATCTGAGGAGGAGCACCTGATCTGTGATATATAGCAATAAGTAGCCTGTTTTTTTTGCTTATTTGTAGTAGCTATTGCTTATTCTAGATATTTATAGCAATTTTATTGTATACTGCATACTTGTACTGTATTTCATAGCTATTGGTGCACTGCTGGTTTTCTGCTGTGATAAACATTTCTGTAGTGTGTTCTGCCTACAATAGCTTCCCACCCTCCTTCCCTATTGGCATATTTTCTTTATACCTGCTGGCCTTGCAGTTGCCCACCCCCTACTCTAAATTTGATCTTGAACACTCCTCCCAGTCTAGTGTCATTGGCTCATTCTACCTAATACAGAGAGAACATCTCAGAAGGCCAACCCACTTAGTTTCTTTCCTTCTGTTCCTTCTTTCTCCCTTTCTTAAAAAAAAAAAAAAAAATTGCCTGAATCTCCTTGTGTTCTGACTGTGCTTCTCAAACATTTTGGAAATATAGAGTATATTTTAGTGCATTTATTAAAATTGTATTTGCCTTACTATTGCTACAACTCAAGTGCTCTAGGTTGCACTGTATCTGAATTGTTTTAGTGTGTTTTAGTTGCTTTTCTGTATATATAGACTTTTCTGTACATGTAGACTAGCTACTTATTCTACTGTATTACTGCCTCTTAAATCGTTTTTAAGTTGTGCACTTGCCTTGCTTCATTTAAAACATTTTAAATTGCTAATTTTGTAGAGTTTTAATTACATTTACTGTTTAGGGCAACACACTCAAGGTCTTTAGCCTTTTCTGTGTTTATTTACTGTATTATTGAATTGTTTAGCCTGTTTTAACAATAAACCCCCCAAAAAACAAAAATCACTATCTTGTTTGCTTGTTTCCTGCTTTTCCTAGCTAGTATAGTCCAGATCCCAGGCTTTGCTGGTTTCAGGACTTTATTTTCTGTGTTCAGAGCTATCCAGACCTTGATGTGGTAGAGGGAAGTCCTACTGCTTACCAGTGGGCGTGGTGAACATTGCACTGCCTATCTAACACTAGAGGAGTGGATTCCAGCTCTGAAAGTGTAACTTTATTAGCCCTTTTGGGCTGATTTCTATCCTTTTCAACCTTCTGGCTTAAAAATACGTGTGTTTGCACATTTTTTGCATCGTGCAGCACAGCAGGGCTACAGTTAAACTATTCCAGGTGCCAGAAAGTCTTCTCTTCAAAATTTTCCTTAGAACTAGCTGGTTTCTCAGTAGTAGCACTAAAATCTGAACCCCTGTGACTAGTACTTGCTCTAGAACCTGCTGGAAAGCACTAAGACGCCTTAAACTGATACAAGCACTCAACTCTCCTTGTTAATAAGGAGAAATTAATTGTAGGTACTAAACAGCCTATAATTGCAAAGTACCTTGCAAAGGTAAAGGAAAACAACTCTTGTACTTCACAAAAAAAAGCACCTAAACAGACATGTCCAAGGGTCAGCTTCTGGTGATTTCTCCTGTCTACCTGGTGAATCTGGGCATACTGGGGCAATGCAGCAACTGCCTCATGTACATAGACAACCCTTTCCTCCTACCACCCAACACTACAACCTGTGAGAGATGCACTTACATAGCCAAACTGGAAGCAAAGCTCTCTCCAGCCAAGATTGTGCTAGACAGTCAAGAGGAGAAGTTTAACACCTGCACTACACCTCAAGCCAGGATCCACTACATAATGTATGCACTCAAGTCACTCCACAACAAGTACAAATATGACTGTCATTGTCCATGTTGGAGTGAATGACTTGAGACGTACCTCCCTGGACTACATGAAAAGAGACATGGAAGAGCTCTCAGATCATGTGGCCCAGACAGGTATGACTCTAGCCCTGAGTAGCATTTTGCCTTCACCCAGAATGATACCACAGTATAAGGACAAAATGACTGACTTCAACAATTGGCTAAGCTTCTGGTGTCATTCAAAGGGGATCCAGTATCTGTCTGCCTGGGACGGCATGATCAAAAAACCACGATGCTTTGCCAGAGATGGTTTGCACCTGTCACCCCTGGGATTCAGGTTACTGGCTAAAGCTATTGCCACCCCTATCATGCCTTTTTTAGGCAAGATTCAAAGGACAAAACCACCACCATACCAGATACAAGCATGCAAAATCTGAAGGTAATGATACTCAATGCTAGAAGTCTAAAGCTTAAAATGCACTCTTTCAAGGCACTCCTAAAAATGGAGAACATCGATATCTGTGCACTAACTGAGACCTGGTTCAAAGCTCCAGAGTGCACCCCTGCAATACCAGGCTACAACTCTTACCACACTTTTTGGCCAGCGGTTCTTTGAATTCATAAATTCCAATGCCCTGGATCAACTAATCCATTGTCCCACCAGGGGCTCCAATGTCCTAGACCTGGTCATTACCAACATGGGAGATAGATGCTCCACACCAGTGGTCACGCCCTCATTGGTCAGGTCTGACCATAAGCAAATCACCCTTGACATCCACATCCCACCCCCACCTCCCAGTAAGGAAACCTCCTCAAAAAACTTCTCCAAAGCCAACTTCATTCTACTCAAGTCAGAAGTGACAAACTTCATGATACCCATTCAGACGGGAGCTGAAAGTTCAGCTGCTGAATCCTACACTAAGGCACTGTATGAGCACATCCACTCGTGCATGAATTGTGCCATCCCAAATAGAACCTCCAAAAAAGGAAGCCAATCTGGTGGTCCCCTGCCATAAACAAATTATACAACAGAAGGAAGAAACTGTTGCAGAAAACAGGAAAATCCCAGGATGCAAAAAACTCCCTTACCAGCCTCAGTAAGAAGCTGAGATCCCTCATAAAATACTCCAAAGCTAGTTATGAAAATAAAATTGCCAAAGATTCCAAAGACAACCACAAGGCATTCTATAGTTATGTCAAGAATCTAAATGGCAATGCTCAAATCTACTCTGAGCTATAACAGAATGGCATTAAATATACTGATCCCAAGGATATTGCCAATATCCTGGCAGATTGATTCAGTGCCAAATTCACCCCCTCTCACCCCTAAAGGGCCCATCTCAATACCAAATAATTGCCAAATTCTGGTAATCATGGCCACACAGGTAGAAACCACACAATCCAAAGCTAAGAATACAGCATCCATGGGACCAGTTGACATCCCGGGCTGTGCACTACATGAACTACAAAATGAACTGGCACCTCACCTAAGTGTCATGTTTAATCATAGCCTCACCTCAGACTTCGTGCCCAGTGAGTAGCACACAGCTACAGTTACCCCACTCCACAAGGGGGGATCCACCTTGGATCCCAGGAACTACTGTCCCATCAGTCTGATGAGCCTGATCTGCAAGGGAATGGAACGCATTGTCAAGGAACTTATAAACAAAGACATTGGCAACCTTCAAACACTGGACCCCACCCAGGTTGGGTTCATGAAGGGCTGATCTTGTCTCCTGAACCTGATTGACTTCTTCGAATCAGTCTCCAGAGCTGTGGACAAGGGTAGGGCAGTCCACACAGCCTATTTGGACCTCACTAAGACCTTCGATACCATCCCCCACTCTGGAATCATAGATAAACTTACTAAGCTGGGCATAAATCCCTATGTCACTTGATGGGTTGCCAACTGGCTTACTGACAGAATCCAGACTGTAAAAGTAGCTGAATCCAAATCCAGCTCCAGACAAGTGACAAGCAGAGTACCTCAGGGTTCAGTCCTAGGACCGCTCTTGTTTGGCATCTACTTCTCTGAAGTACAGGCCAAGACTAAGTGACTCTAGCTAACAAAGTTTGCAGATGATTGCAAACTGGGAGCCATTATTGAATCCCCAAATTATGTGGATATTCTACAAAAGGTTCTTAAAGAAACAGGCGCTTGGTTCCAGAGTCATGGGCTCAAGCTTAATGCCAAGAAATGTATAGTTATCCCCTTTGGGAAAAAATATGTACCTATGAATTACCACATAGGTGGCAGTACACTAAACACCAAAAGTGTGATGAGAGACTTAGGGACACGGGTGGACAGTGGTCTCACCTTCGATAACCACATCGCCACAACAGTCATGAAATCCTTCTATGTGGTACACCTCATCACTAAGGGCTTTACATCCAGAAAAAATGAGGTCATTGTCCCACTGTACTCATCCCTTATTAGACCCATTATAGAGTACAATGCCCCATTTGGTATGCACCTTACAAGACATCTGCAACAGCTGGAAAGACCGCAGAAATACCTCACTAAAACTATTACAAGCCTAAAGCAGGTGTCCTATACTGGCCATCTAAAAAAACTCCAGCTATACTCTGTGGCATATCATCTACTCAGAGGCGATCTCTGCTTAACATACAAGGCCATGTCAAACCCTGAGCTGTTGAACTTGCTCCACTTAAAGAAATCCCAATCCCTCAGAGCCACACACTCCAGGGATCTAAACCTTTTCATCACAATGAACAAAACATGCTGGAGGGATAGGTTCCTGACCCAGAGACTCCCCAGACTCTGGAATAGACTGCCCATACATGTCAAGCAGAGCACCTCCTTGGCCATCTTCAAAAGGAACCTTGACGATTGGATGGGAGATAGGAAATTCACCCCAGGGATCACGTCAATTGCCCTGCTAGACAGTGGTCCAGGGAAGTAAATATTGTGGGAAGAAATATCCAGGGATTTTTTATGGCTAGGCTTGTATAGGCCCTAGGGCCAATAGCCTAGTACCAACCTATGAACCTATAAAATCAGCCATGTCTTTATTTTGCCAATATATTCTAAGAGATTCCAAAAAATGCTTCATATCTGTAAGACTCCGGAATAGACTGCCCATATATGTCAAGCAGAGCGCCTCTTTAACCCTCTTCAAAAGGAACATTGATGACTGGATGGGAGAAAGGAAATTCACCCCGGGGATCACGTCAGTTGCCCTGCTAGACAGGGGTCCAGGGAAGTAAATAGTGTGGGAAGAAATAGCCAGGGAATTGTTATGGATAGGCTTGTATATGCCATAGGGCTGATAGCCTAGTACCAACCTATGAACAGTATCTGACTTTGCTAAAATTGGTTTCGGTTGATTCTCTCTGTAAACTGACATAGGCTCTGCAAGCCAACCTCTCCCAGACACTATTGGTTTTATTGGAGGATCTTTAATACATTTATGAATCCTAGGTAGACTTTGTAAAAGCACTTACCTTTCTTTTGGTTTTAAATTAAGTTTTATTAATAGTTGTTTTATTGAAGCTTTTAGCTGAGCAGCAGTCTTTTTGTTTAGTTTATTTGATACATTATCTTGTCATAAGTCTGATTTTGCTGTTATTGTTTCATTTTTGAGTCTCACTTGGATTTTTGTATGATTAGATATGGCTGAAGGCATTAATGCAGAGCTGGACTTTAATCCTAGAGTCACTAAACAGATTGATTATTTTTCCAAGATCATACGAATTGAAAGTAATCCATTGCTGAGTAGTAGTATGTCTAAATCTGAATTTATGATGGAATCGATGAATTATGATGTGGAGAGTTTTCAAAGGCAGTGAGAGGATTTGGAAAATGCTCTCATGAAATTAAAGAAGCTACAATGGCTGTGCATGCATTTTGAAGCATGCATCCACCACAAGGTAATTCTGTGGAGTTTACGGATTTTAAAAATGCCCACTTATGGGCAAATGTATCCTGAACTGTCGGTTTAGTGGCAGAGGCTTATTTGGAAACTGGCTTTGGATACATTAGGTTGTTGATAAAACATTTCAAACCCATGGAGTAAGCTTTGATTTTGGAAGTGAACAATGGTCAACAATGGCTCTTTGATATGTATCCAGATGAGGCAGTAGCCAATGGTATGCTGTGATTGCTTACCTTTGTTAGAAGTAAATCTAGACTTACTGATGATGATTACACTTGTGCAATTGGCATGGTTTGGAGAACTGTTGTTTCATATATTAATGACTGGACAGAAGAACTAAATAATGTTAGGCATAGAACAAATGGAACACATTTAGGAAATGATGCATCTATTGTCTGCAAAGATCGTTCAATCCCTGTGAAACAAGATGATGCCCCTAACAACTTTGGAATTTTGGATCCGGGTACACTGCAATCTGAGGATCCGGTTTGTTTAGAAGGAAACAAAAAAAAAAGAAAGAAAGGAAGAAGTTATCAACAAATAACAAGGAAGAAAAAGAAACTGATTAATGACAGTAAAAGAAAGAGAATACGTAGTAAAAAGGACACTGCTTTGTTCATAGGTTCATAGGTTCATAGGTAAGTACTAGGCTATCTGCCCAAGGGCATTTATAAGCTTAACCAGAATGTGTTGGCTTTCACCACCCCCTTAGATTAGTTCCCTGTGCCCCTGTCCAGCAGAGCCATTAGTTCCCTGCGTCACTGTCCAGCAGAGCCACTGCAATGATCCCCGGGGTAAATTTTCCAATCCACCCGTCAAGGTTTCTCTTGAAGAGTTATATAACACACAGGTTACAGGAAATGATAATATTTTTCTATCAGAAAACCTTCAGTCTACAGAAAAAGTCATCATTTTTCCAAAAGTGAAGGTAGAAGAAAGAGGTAAGGGGTGGGTGAAAAGGAAGAAATCAAAATTGAACATGGAAGGTTTGAAGAACATTACTGTAAGAAAAAAGAAGAGAAAGACAGATGTTGACTACATGACTCAAGCTGTGGATTTACAATACCAGCTGGATGAGAATTTAATACACAATGAAAACAGTGAGATTAATATGACTAATGGAGATGAAGATCTATCCTTTGTAACAACTGCTAGAACAGATATTACTGTATTAGAAGCTGAAGATTCTTCAGAGCTGGTAAGCAAAGATATTCTTGTAATTGGAGATTCAATGATTAGAGGAACTGATACTTATATCTGCAGAGAAGATAATGAACATTAAATAGTGTTATGCTTGCTAGGAGCAAAAATAGAAGATGTGAGACAAGCCTTGGAATGTCTTACTGTAAAGAAGTATGGATACGGTTTTATTCATGTTGGTACAAATGATGTCGTCTGCAAGGATTATTTGACTGTTAGTAGGGAACTGACAGCTCTCTTAGATAATATAGCTTGTACTGGTGTTAGGACATATTTTTCACAAATCTATAGAAAGGATAATCAAGTCACTGTGAATGAAAAGATTTTTGGGTAAATATCTACATGCGAAAAATGTCCTGTTTTAAAAATTGGAAATATGTAGAGCATCCAACCCTAGTTTTGGGCACATGTGTTCAGACAGGATGGCATGCATTTGTCAAGATCAAAAAAGAGAATTTTTGCAGCAGATATTTTGCAATATTTGACAAACACTATGCAGGATTTTTGCCAGGTCGCAAATTTTACATTTCACAGATAGCAACATTTGATACATCTCTGATGGTTGTTAATGCTAGGAGAATTAATAATAAAGTATTTTATTGGAAAATTTGATACACTCCCCCAAGATCGATGCTGTTATTGTTTGTGAAACATGGTTAAATAACAAAAACTGGAAACCAGTTCTGTCAGGGTATAAATGTTTTTACTGTAACAGACATTCTAACAAAAAATCAGGTGGAGGTGTTATGATAGGGATTAACGATAGCTATGAGACCTGTGATTATTGCATGTTCAATGAAAGCACCAGTACTATAGACTGTGTAACTGTGACAATAAAGACAACTCTGGAACATATAACAATTGTTGGAGTCTGTTCCTAAAGAAACTTCTGTTACTTCAAGTCAAGTTTTACCACCGTTGATGTACAGTGATCACTGTGTTATAAAGGTTAATTTGTTGCTAGATAATTCTGCCAAACTGAGATCTAAACCAATGCACATAAAGTGGATTACAGATTATATGGAAGCAAAACAGTCACTATGTAAAACTAACTGGAGTGAGGTGTTCAGTGGAAAAACTGCAGATGGAGTGTAGAAAGTTTTGAAAGAGAAATTGAGTGCAAAAAATCAAAAAAATGTTTAACATCAGGAACTAGCCATACAACATCATGGGGATATATTTCCATAAGAACAAGATATCTGAGTAAGGTGAGAGACAAAAATATAAGAAATGGAAGAGAGGTCGAACTACAACTTTGAAAACTGCAATAAACAAGCTGGGCAAACAGATTAAGCATATATATTTACAAAATTTTATGCAAAACAGTTTGGCTCAACAAAAGGGGTGATAGGTATTCCTTGTGACATCCAGGTAACTGCAGATACTGGAATCAAATTAGCTTATATTGAAAAAGAACTGCGCAAACTGGATCCAAACAAAGCACAGGGAGAAGATGGAATTAGTAACAATGACCTGAGAACACTTCAGCAAGAACTTATGGTACCATTATATCTATCATTCACTAAGTCATATAAATATAGGGAGATTCCTGAAGATTGGAGACATGCACTTATTAAACCTGTATTTAAGGGAAACTGGAATAGGACAAACCCAGAGTCATATAGACCTTTAAGTCTACTTTCATGTTGTAAAAAATAATGGAGAAGGTAATATTGGATAAGTTATTGTCAGAACAGGATAGGTTGGGACTTGAAACCATATATCAGCTTCTATGGGACCTGACAATATCCCTGTCTATGTTCTACATGAACTACAAAGTAAACTAGCACCTCACCTGTGTGCCCTGTTCAATCACAGCCTCAACTCAGGCTTTCTCCCTCCCGAATGGTGCACTGCTATAGTCATCCCTCTCCACAAAGAAGGAGTGACTACAGACCCTGGGAACTATTGCCCCATTAGCCTGACAAGTCTGATATGCAAAGCTATGGAACTCATAATCATGGACCTAATAAACAAGGAAAGAGAGAATCTCAAAACTCTGGATCCCACACAGTTTGGTTTTGTGAAGGGTACATAATGGCTGCTCAACTTGGTCGACTTCTTTGTGTCAGTAACCAGGGCTGTAAATGAAGGCAAGGTGGTCCATACAGCCTACCTTGTTCTAGCCAAGGCCTTTGATACCATTCCCCACTCAGGAATCATAGAAAAACTCACTAAGCTAGGCATCAACCTCTATATCACTAGGTGGGTTGCAAACTGTCTCACAGATAGAACCCACATTGTGAAAGCTGACTCAAAACCTGACTGCTGACCAGTCACGAGTGGAGTCTAGGCATCAGTCCTTGGTCCTCCCCTGTTTGGTATCTACTTCTCAGAAGTCCAGGCCAACATGAAGGGACTCTGGCTGACAAAGTTCACAGATGATTGCAAGTTGGGAGCCATTATTAACTCCCCAAGTAATGTTGACATATTACAGAAAGGCCTCCCTGAGACCAAAGACTAGTGTCAGAGCCATGGCCTTAAGTTCAATGCCAAAAAATGTGTTGTCATACCCATTGGGAAAACCCCGGTTCCCATGAATTACCACATCGATGGTAGTCCACTGAACACAGAAGGCATTATAAGAGATCTGGGAATGCAGGTTGACAACAACCTCTTTTTTGACCACCACGTTCCCACTGTGGTCAGAAAGTCCTTCTATGTGGCACATCTCATTACTAAGGGTTTTGCATCCAGGAAGAAAGAGGTCATTGTTGCCCTCTATTCTTCCCTCATTAGGCAAATCATCAAGTACAATGCTCCGTTTGGCATGTACCTCACTAGACAACTGCGACAACTGGAAAGGCAGCAAAAATACCTCACAAAGAGGATCCTAGGCCTTAAACACTTGTCCTATATGGACAGACTCAAAAAAACTCCAACTATTCTCTGTCTCATATCGCCTACTTAAAGGTGATCTCTGCTTGACTTACAAAGCCATGTCTGACCCAGCTCTGTTATAAATGCTGCATCTAAAGAAATCCCAATCCTTCTGCACTACATGCTCCAGAGACCTCAACCTCATTACCACAATCAACTGAACATGCTGGAGGGACAGGTTCATAACCCAGAGACTGCCCATGCTATGGAATAGACTTCCCATACATGTCAAACGCAGCACCTCACTGGCCCTTGATGAGTGGATGGGAAACAGAAAATTCACTGCTGGGATCACTCCAGTGGCTCTACTTGACAGAGGCAATGGGATCTAAGGCCGGGTGGCATGATGCCAGGGTAATCCTATGGGCTTGGCTTGTAAAGGCTCCAGGGTCATTAGCCTAGTACACACCTATGAACCTATTACCACCAGTAACATGATGTTCTATAACACTATAATAACAACTATGAATGAAAATTTGTGCTGTGATGTAATTTATATAGATTTAACTTCAGTATTTGATAGAGTCATACACAAAACACTAATCAATAAATTAGTACAACTAGGTATTTATGTACTCTTGATAAAATGGATAGCTGCATGGCTTGCAAATAGGACATGGCATATATCATACAGCAACTGGACAGGTGAAATCCTTGGTTACAGTCAGGGCATCCCGCAGGACTCTGTCCTAGGCTCTTACTTGTTTAGATTGTATCTTTCAGACATAATTTTTTCATCTGAGGTGTTCTACAGTCTATATGCAGATGACCTTAAATTAGGTAAACTGATTACATGTGTTACAGGTAAGCATGTCTGCAAAAAAACTTGACTAAATTGACCATTTGGGCACAGGAGAATAATATGCTGATAAATAAATCAAAAACTAAGCATATGAGATTTGGGAGACATAAATTGAAAGGTGAATATTTAATACAGTACACAGTGATTGAAACTGTAGACTCATTAAAGGACCTGGGTATATGGGTAGGTTCAGCTATGAGTTTTTCTAATCATATCAACCAATTGGCTAATGATAGTTATAGAACTATAGGTTGTATAAAAAGATTCATAAAGTCATCAACAATGATGAAGTCATTGTTTGTTAGTTACATTAGACCCAAACAAGTATGGAATAACAATATGGAAGCCCTACAAGAAAACACACATGAGTAATCTGGAAAGAGTACAGTGGAACTATACCAAGAGCATCCATGGATGTGAACATTTAAGTTATTATGAAAGACTAAATTATCTGAAGTCGTACAGTGTCTCTTACAGATATCTAAGCAGAGATCTTATTCAGGTATATAGGGCATTTAGAAACAACTACCTCTGGGAATGTTTGGGGTTATCAAAAAGTACTAGAGAATCTTCAGACAACCTATGTAGAAGATTGTATAGGAATGAGAAGTGTACTAATTGGTTCTCTGAGACAGTAGCTAATGCATGGAGTAGACTACCAAATTACATTAAAGCAAGTACTAGCTTAGATATTTTTTAAGAACAGCCTGGACACTTATTATGGGAACAAGTGTTTTGATATATTGGCAAGCTAGAAGGGCATTAATGCCCGTGCTTGAAATATTTGTATATATGTATGTATGTAATGCTTTAGGGGATTTAGTCAATATGGTCTTTATGTTTCAATCTCAATTACAACTACAAAAACAATGTAAACTTAACTTGGATTTACTTAATTTTAGAATGGGTCATGTTTTTTCATGGCCAAAAACTGAAACCTCTCCACCAGTACAAAGAGTTACAGATTCAGAGCAAATGAAAGATGATGTAACAACTAAAACTACTCCCTCCACTCCTGCCCCTTCAGTGCCTTTGGATGTATGTTGTAAAACTGGTGCACCTCCAGCAGCAGATATTCCTCAGGTTTTTCCCTCATCATCACTGACAATAAGAGAACACTTGAGAATAGGCAGATCGCCGAGTCATGGAAAGAAAAGGAGGAACCGGTCTACAAAAACTACCAACCACCCATCATCAAGAAGATGTAGACTTCACCCAAGGTACTTTTATATGTAATATTTCCAGTGTAAGTGTAGCTCAGGATCAATGTGCACTTTTAGGAAAAAGGCCTGTCTTATATACTGGCCGTGGATACAAATGTTTGTGATATTATTATAGATGTTAAACTTTTCTTGAGGAACGTCATGCTTTTTCTGAGCAGTGCAGAAATTAATACAGTTTTAAAGAAATCAATTGTTTTTAATCCCATTCTGCACCCTCTACTTGAAGCTTTCTCAAGAACTAGTGAGAGAGACTTCATTATGGCTTCCCTATTCAATAAACGAAAAGTGAAAATGTCAAATGGCCAAATAAATGAAAAGGCCATTCCTCAAAATTAATATTGTGGGGAGGTTGCCCCCCACCCCCTGCTAATTATATATACAACTCCAAGATCACACTACAGTAAAAAAAAAAACAATATTTCCAGCCTTCACTGTACCGCGATCTTACAATAGCGGTGTCGAGGAACGGCCTTTTCATTTATTTGGCCATTCGACATTTCCATTTTTCATTTATTTAATAGGGGCCCTTGATTATGTATAAAGACAATAGGCATGCACATAAGCAGATGTTTAATAACCTCAGTAAAAGAGAACGAGAGGCTTTACAATATTTGTAAAAGTCTGAAAACATCATGATACACCCCACCAGCAAAGGAGGTGCTGTCATTATCATAGATAGAACTTTTTATCTTTCTAAGATGATACAGATGCTTTCAGACACTATGACATATGGCTGTATACAGAAAAGTGACATTGATAGTATGGTTCAATGTTTTAATAATGATGTATATGATGCTTTAATGAGTAGGTTTATTAACCTCAAATTATATAATTATTTAGTTATACAACAGCCGTTAGCTCCCCATTTACTAGGTCTACCTAAGATTCAAAAATGTATTAAAGATCCTCCAATGAGACCAATAGTGTCCAGGAGAGGTTGGCTTACACAGCCTATGTTTACATAGAGAATCAAATGAAACTAATTTTAATAAAGTCAGATACTGTTCTTAGACATATGAAGCATTTTTTTTAAATCTCTTAGAATTTATTTGCAAAAATAGAGATATGGTTGAGTTTATTTTTTTGATGTTTTTTTCTCTTTTTACATCTGTTCTGAAAGATATTGGATTGGAATATGTGAGAATGTATTTAGTGAATGATAAGTTTGCATGTATTCAGATTTCCTTGATTTGCATGTTTTTAGAAATCTTTTTAAACAATAATTGTTTTTATTTGATGAACAGTATTATATTCAAAAGTTAGGTATTGCCATGGGCACTACTTGTGCAAATACATATGATAATTTAGTAATGGCACACTGGGAAACCAACCATGTTCTCAGTGATCAGGTATGCTTTTCTAGATACATTAGCTCTGATGTTATCCATGTCACTCTTGGGTCTTGGATCCAACATCGGATCAGAGCCGGCAACTTTATAGACAGCTTCTGGGCTCAAGCTCCTCCCACTCCCATGATCCCTTGCTAATCTCTAACCCTCAGATCTCATTTGCCTTTCTAAGCTTCAGAAGCAGATCCTTTGGCTCAAGTCTCCAGTGCAGGTAAGTACCTTTATTTCAAACCTTTTGTCAGTAGTTGTTCTTGTAATTTAGTGTTTTCTTGTTAGTATTTATTGTAGCTCTTAGTGCCTGTAATTTTAGTCCCTCTCCTCCCATCTGTTTCCTTTTCTTATCCAGTGTGTGTGTTTTTTGGTGCCATTTTTTATAGTGGCCATTATTTCTGCTGTTTGATGATGTTTTTGTAATAGATAGTCTTGTAATTGGTTAGTGCTTGGTATATATTTGTCAGGTGGCCTTTTTCCAGATTTGACCCTTGCATGTTCTACTGGTTCTGCATTTTGTGTGTCCCTTTGGCTGCACCATGTCTGATAAGCCAGTTGGCTTTAAAAGGTGCTCCTTGTGCGGTCAAAAGATGCCCGTCTCTGATTCGCACAAGGAGTGTCTTTACTGTTTGGCCACCAGCCACCTGTAGGTTGAATGCAACATTTGTGCCATTTTCAAACCTAGGGCTTTGGTTGAGTGCTGAAACAAGCTTCTGTTAAAAGGGTTGGCTCAAGGGAGTTCCTTGGCTCAGTCCCCTGCCACATCTGGACCCTCCAAGCCCAAAAGGAATACCCTCATAGGTCCGTAGGTCTTCCTCCTCAAAAAAGGTGAGATTGTTAGATCTCAGTGCCTCTGATCTGACTCCAATCTCAACCCAGTCGGATCCAATGTCCTTTGGTGCTAGGCCCCACAGGGACCCAGAGCTTCTGCTCTGAAGCCCTTGGATCGTAGGTCACAGGAGTCCACTCCTGGAACCAAGGTCTCCAAATAGAGGCCTTCAGTTCTGGTCAGATCTGGACCAGCCACAAATCATGCTTCATTGAATTGGAGTCATGTGGGTTCCAAGCATTCAGATCCTTGCTTGTTGTCGGATCCGAGGTGGTCAGATTTGGGATTGGTGTCAGATCCCACTATTATTTTAGAGGATTCTCGCTCTGGTTCCAGGTTGGGGCAGTCCCCTTCTGCCTCCAAGCATAGGAGTTGATCCTTAGAGGTGAGGTTCTTGGGATCTCACCAACCAACCCCAGGCCAGGTCCTTCACCTCCTCCAAGTTCCTCCAGGAGTTTGCTCCCTTCTGATATGGACATGATGTGGTCATTTCTCAAGGCTCAGATTGAGTTGGGGCTTCTCAAATCCCCTATCCATCTGGTGAGGGGGCCATCATCTTACCCTTCATTGGCTTCTCCTCATCTGACCAAGTTGGTTTCAGACTTTCAGGCCCTGGATTGCACAGGGGAAATGAGGGGCCCCAGGGACCTTTCCATCCCTACCCAGTCTGAGTCCTTGACTATTTCTGCTTGGCTCCCCCCTGGCCAGGAGGAGTCCTGGGCCTAACCAGTTGCCCTGTAGTCCTTGGATGGGGGTTCCATAACTTTTTTATGGACTGGTCCCTTCCCCTTGGTGCTTCAGCCCTTCACAGCTCGGGGCCGGTACTATCTGGAGGCTAGGAGGTGCTGGCCTGCTCTGGTCCTTCTCCCCAGGTGGGCTTTCTTGCTGGGAGTGCTGACAGGGCATCATCCTTTCCTTCAACTTTCTGGGTCAAAGAGAGGACCTTTTCTTCCCAGAAAGTTTCCTTGTCTGCCTTCCAGAGACCATCCCAGTCCCTAAGAGTGGACCCCACTCATCCTGTCCCAGGTCAGCCCTCTCAATCTAGTCTTCAGGCAGGAGTTGCCCCACTTGGGGTCCCTCTCTCATTTAAATGCTCCCCTGAGCCACCCCTGGAAAAGGTTCCTCAGAAGAGATTCCCCTGCTGATCATCGCTCACCAAGGATACGGACCTCGATGAAGGGGTTGGGTCCCCCAGATCTCTGCCCGAGGATGTCTCCTTCAGGGACATTTTGGAAATCTTTAAGCTTAAGGGTGGTTAGTCTTCCCTTCCCCCATCCTCTGAAGAGTCCATCTACCTCTTGGGTTCCCCCCTGCAGACGAACGTGTAGACCTTATTGCCAGCAGGGCATGGAAGGAGCTGGATTCTATGGAGCTTGTTACTAAATGCTCAAAAAAGTTCCTCAGTCCCACTTCTGACAAGCAGTTTTCGTCCAAAGAGTGCCTGTTGATGCAATCATGGTAACTGCCTCTGCTAAGAAACAGCTGGCGGAACAGAGCACATCTGTCCCTTCCCCCAGCTGTGAGTCTCAGGTGAATGACAGTCATGGAAAGTGGGTTTTTGCTTCAGCTACATTTGGTCTGCAGGAGCTCAACTACTTGGCACAGTTCACCCAGCTACAAAGGGACCTGGCCAAGGAGCATACCACATCCCTTTTTGAGGTACTGCCTGCTGGGGAACTAAGTAAGGTGTCCCCAACACTATCCACACTTTCTTCCCTAGCAAATTCATCAATGAGGCTGATTGCCAACACTATGGAAGGTAACTCTCAAGTGGCTGATGCAGACATCACTATTCAGCATCACACCTAGCCATGCCTTTGTGAATTTGCAGAGTTCTTTAAGGTGTCTTTCACCAATGCCCCCTTCAATGGTTCTACCATGTTTAGCCCGTCGGTCAAAGAGACTCTTACCCACAATGATCAAGAAGGCAAGACCTTGTCGGCTGTGGGAATCAGATTTTCCACCCCTCAATGTTCCTTTTCCAAGATGCATCAAGAGGCCAGGAAAATGTAGTTTCGTAAATCACAGTTTGCCTTTCCAAATGCTCAGGATAAGCCTCCTCCTGAGGTCAAGGGAGAGGGCTCAATGGCAGGTGCTGCTCCAGGAGCAGAGGATGTCTGCAAAATCAAGGCTGCAAGGAACCCTTCTCTGAGAAGCTCCAGCAGTGCTCCTGAAGTGCTGCCTGACTGTCCAGCCCTGGAGGCAGTCACAGTCATTTGTCTCTGCACACTTTGACCTGGGCAAGTATTACAAAATATCGTTGGATGCTAAACCTCATTTCCAGGAGTTACTCTATTCCCCTTTCTCATTCACCTCCTCTGGTCAGGAGATACCTCCCTTATGCACCACCCCATTAGAGAGAACTAGCTCAGGTAGAAGTGTTCAAGCTACTCCAAAAGAGAGGCATCTAAGAGGTCCCCCCGTACAATGAAAATCTGGAACATACTATCACTTCTTTTTGGTGCCAAAGAAGACAGGGGACCTGCATCCAATCCTGGACCTCAGCAATCTCAATTTCTATGTCAAGAAGTCCAAGTTACAGATAGTCACTGTCCAGTCCATAGTGCCTCTGTTACATGAGGATAACTGAATGTGGTCTGTGGATCTTCACGATTCGTACTATCATATACAAATAGACAGGTGCTCCAGGCGACATCTCCACTTTTGAGTAGGGGCCAATAGCTACCAGTTCAGGACCATGCCCTTTGGCCTTACTACATCCCTCTGGGTGTTCACCAAGTATATGACAATGGTTGCAGCTCCCCTGATATTGTAGGGATTCCAGGTGTTTCTGCACCTAGATGACTGGCTCCTCACAGCTCCCTCAAGGCATCATCTGGCCACTGCCTCTCAGTATGAATCTCCCCAAATCGAACTTGATTCTATCCCAAAATTTGGAATTCATTGAGCTCCATTTGGACATTGTGTCAGAGGTTGCAGCACTACCTCTCCATCACATTCATCTCATCAGAACCCATGTCCAGTGCCTTCTAGATCAGACTCATCCTCAGGCCCACCTTCTTCTCAGGGCTTTAGGGTCTATGGTGGCAGCGAGCTATCTGGTGTCATTGGCCAGGTTCTACATGAGAGCTCTGCAGTGGACCCTAGTAGTTCAGTGGTCTTCCCTGTATCATCAGATGACAACCACAATCCATCTCACTCCAGTGTGCAGGCTTCATCTCCTTTAGTGGATCCAGTCTCCCAACCTTCTTGCAGGCAGACTATTCTGTCTTCCTCCCCCCAGCACCACAATGACCTCGGACTCTTCGCTGCTGGGGTGGGGGGCATTTTCAGGGAAAGATGGTCCAAGGCATGTGGTCTGCTGCAGAGACTAAACTGCATATCAATGTTCTGGAGATGAGGGCAGTCCTCCTCATGTTACAAGCCTTTCAGGACTGCCTCCCTCAAGGTACCATTTCAGTTCACATGAACAACACAGCTGTTGTGTGGTACCACAAGCGGGGGGGGGGCACACATTCATATCTGCTTTGTCATGAGGCCATGAGGGTGTGGGAATGGGCGATGTCCTCGGGGAACTTTCTCACTGCAACACATATTCCCAGAGAGTCCAACATACTAGCTGACAGACTCAGCAGGGCAATCCTGAGGTCTCATGACTTCTCTTTGAATCCTTCAGTGGCGGAAGAGATCTTCCTTCACTGGCGTCAACTGAGCTGCGATCTGTTTGCTTCCCCTGTCAAACAGAAATGCAGCTGGTATTTCACCCTGATTCCCCCATACAGGAAATCCCCCAGGGATACTCTGATTCACAGTTGGCCTCTGGGTCTCCTTTATGCTGATCTTGATTTACCTCTCACTCCCAGAATACTTTAGAAAGCTTGCCGCCTTAAGGCTAACTTTATCCTCATCACCCCCTTTTGGCCTCAGCAGGTGTGGTTGCCCCTTCTACAGTCTCATTTGAAGTACCCTCCCTTGATTACTAGATCCCATTCTGGATCTGATTTCCCATCCCTCTCAGCTTCTGATTCCCAACCTCCAGACCCTTCATTAGACTGCATATTTTGTCCACTTCCGGTAACCTTGAAACAATCCAGGCTGGCTTCTCCTGTCAAGAACATTATTCTGGCCTCTCAGAAGACTTTCTCTAGAAAGGTTTACTCCAGTAAATGGAAAAGGTTCTCTATTGGGGCTAAGCAGTGCACTCTGGATCTCGCTTCGTCTCCCTTTTCAAATATCTTGCTCTTCTTGTCTTCGCTCGTTCAAGCTGTTGTTAGCTTCTCTACTATCAAAGTGCATTTGGCAGCTACCTCCAACTTTCAAGTCTGTGAGGAACCTACCTTTTCCTCTCATTTGTATAAGGAGTTTTTGAAAGGGGTTTTTGTGCTCCAACCTCCTGTCAAGTTTCCTCCCCCCCTTGGGACCATTCCTTTTTGCTGCAATCCCTCACACAGAATACATTTCAACTTGCTGCCATATGTGATATCAAATTCTTGTCATGGAAGATGTCTTTTCTAGTAGTCATAACTTCAGCTAAAAGAGTTTCAGAATTGCACGCTCTTTCCATCAAACTGCCTTTCATGGTTTTTCATAAAGACAGAGTGGCTCTGGGAACTAACCCTTGGTTCACGCCTAAGGTTGCAATAGAAGCAAATCTGAACCAGTCAATGCAATTGTCAGTTTTCTTCCCAAATTTTGCTAATAAAGGGGAATATCTCTTGCATTCACTAGATATGCATAGACAGTTATGATTCTGTTTGGATAGAACAAAGGATTTCTGCAGGTCTGACTAGCTGTTTGTGGCATTCTCTCTTAAAAGGACAGGTCAGGTGATTTCCAAAATATCTATTTCCCATTTGATTTTGACGTGCATTTTCTTCACCTATTCATCCAAAGGCTTATCCTTACTATGTCCAATCGGAGCTCATTCCACTAGATCAATGGCTACATTAGCTGCCTATCTTGCCTGTCATTCCATAGATGACATTTGTGTGTGAGCCACCTGGTCTTCTCCTCACACTTTTGTCAGTTATTACAAGCTTGACATTATCTCCAGGAACAGGGCTTCCTTTGTCTCCACAGTTCTTCTGCATGTCCTTCCATGAGGTTGCCCAGGATTCAGGGTAGCTGGGGACTCTGCCCAAGAGTGAGGAATAGTGACATGGATAACATCAGATAAAGAGTTATGTACTTACCATAACTTGCCATCTGTGTTATCCTATGTCACTATTCATCACTATCCCTCCCTCATTCCCCTGTCCTGTGGGATCTAGAGGATGCAGAGATGTCCTGTCTAGTGGTCAAGGTCTTCCTTAGCTGCTTTCTAGCTTAGGGCAAGCTCAGTCTGAGTGAAGAATAGTGACATAGGATAACACAGGTGCCAAGTTACGGTAAGTACATAACTCTTTTTTTCTTCAAGCATTTTGTAGATGATATCTTTATGTTTTGGACAGGCTCTCAAAACCTTTCAGGTTAATTTTTAGAGTATATTAACAATACAATTAGCTTTTTACATTTTACTATGACCAGCTCCCAAGACACCATAGAGTTTTTATATGTTAGACTAGTTAGGAATGCAGATGGCTCTGTCAGTAGTAGTCTATACAGGAAATCTTGAGGAGGTATCTGATTTTGCATAGGACCAGTATGCATCGTAACTTTGTATATAGAAATGTAGTAAAAGGGCAAGCTATCTGATTATTGAGGTTAACCAATGATGACTGGGTTTTTGAGAATGCCTTAATGACTTTGTGTAAAGATTTTCAGGAGAGGGGTTGTAAAGAAAAGGAAATCAGAGAAGCTTTAACTTTAGAGGGTGTAGATAGGAATGGGAGAGGTTGCCTATTCCTAAAATATTCACAAAGCAATACGAACTGTATGCAAGCTAAACCCCAAAGACAATCTAAGTTGGTGATTTCCTGTTAAGCAGGTGTCAAGGATCTATGTGACATTATGAAGAGAAATTGGCATATTTTAATGGCTGGTGACAATATTTTGAAGGTAGTAGGTCCACAACCTTTGTTTTGTTTTAAGGACAGGAAATCTCTTAAGAGGTTATTATGTTATGATCATTCAGTAGTTAGGAGACCCATTAGTCAAAGGCAGGGAACTTTTTGTTGCATTTCTTGCAATATATATATATATATATATATATATATATATATATATATATATATATATATATATAGCCAATGGTGATAATTTTGTACATCCAGTTATGTTTTCCTTCTCTTTTTATGTGGACTGCTCCAGTAGAGATTTAGTATATCTAGCCAGTTGCAAATGTTGTCAAGCCTTCTATGTAGGTAAGACTAACCACTCCCTTTGGGAGTGAGTTCATGAGCATATGTATGATATACATAAAAGCAATGATAGGAAGGCATTAGCTAGACGTGTTTTTTGAAAAGGCAGGATCATACTTTTATGTTTATGGTTTTACAACTTGTTGAAATTGACAGACTCATGAGTGATATCAGAAACAGTATGGAAGAGATGGAATTGAGATAGATCTTAACTCTACAATCAGATAAAGAAAGGGCGTTAAATGATACTGTTTCTTTAAAACCTTGTTTGAGATCATGTCATCTTTTTAAATGAAAGAACATCATTGCATGCCTTGCAACATTGTGTCTTTAAAAGTAGCTGTTTCTTTTATATGTTAATAGGGTCTGAAGAAGTGTTCATTTAGATTGTGAAAGTGCTTACCTTTTAGTTTTAAATGAAGTTTTATTAAATGTTGTTTTAGTGAAGCTTTCAGCCAAGCAGCAGTCTCTTTGTGTTGTTTATTTGATACATTATTTTGTTATCAGACTTCTTTTGCTGTTATTTTTTCATTGTCAAGTTTCACATCCTTCAGATGTTGATGGTAGATGGTGTTATGCCTGTCAGTTTACTATGGTACTGCCACTGCATCTTCCTCGACACACCCTGCACATTCAGTTTCCATTTGCACCTTTGATATATGTGCAGTTTACAGTGATTTTCATTTATGCCTTTATATTCATACCTGCTTATATACACACTTCCATACATATTGTGACTTTACTGATACTGTTAAATGTCCCATGGCTGATACTTCTTAACTGTCATCAGTGTATTATTGTAATGTAGAACTCCATAACTGTCATCAGTGCATTATTGTAATGTAATACATCTGTACATGTGTAATTCATGTTGCTGTGACCACATGTGCATTATACTATTGCGGACTAGATTGTTACAAGCCAGGACAGTTCCAGCCTGTAAGACTTGTGTGTCCCTTGTCAGACATGTAACATTGTTGGCACACCTTACCCTAATGTTAATAACACAGCTGCTGTATGCTGTTTAGCCTCATTTCTGACACATTCCTGAGACAAGTTCTTAGTGCATCTTGATCTTATAATACACCCCCTATGTATACTTCCATCTGTTATGAAATAGCCCCCATGCAGACTAATGCATGCATTCTCATACACACATTACAGTGCTACATATCCACAATCATAACAACTACAACAACAGCATTTCTGGCCATCAACACTTTTTGAGGAATACACAACATGCATGCCATACACATGCAGGTGCACCTTGGCCATGTATCTTCCCTGCAGTACTCCATTTATATTTACTTGTCTATAACCATCCGTATATATTTATTTGTTTTGTGCACTCAAATATAATTGGTTTCATATTTATTTTATTTATTTATTGCTTTTGTTTACCAGGAAAGTCCAGCTGAGCACAAGTTCTATTTTCAGTGGAGGCCTGAGGAAAAATGCTCCATGTTACAGAATGACACACTAGACATATTATTAGGAATATTCCTAAGGGGCAATTTATAAGGGCATGTCGAATGACATCAAAAAAACAAGATTTGATAAACGAAATTGAACTTATTTAAACCATGTTTATTAAAAGAGGGTACACCACACTGATGTTAGAAGACATCATTAATGAAGTGTTAAGTAAGCGAATATCACATTATCCAGCATTGCTGAATTATAATAATTTTAATGACACCACAGTCTTGACAACTCAACCAGAAAAAATAAAAACTCAAGATAAATTAGTCTGTTCGTTAGATATGAGCATTGATAGTGTCATAATAAAAAGTTTATTAGAAAAAAATTGGAAAATTATACAGGGCAACTCCGAAATTTGCAAATTTTTAGGAAAGAAACCCAATTTTGTTTTTAAGAACACCTTTAACATCAAAAAGGCACTAGAGGAAAATTAAACAAGGTCAGGATCAAACATGACAACTACAAAAGGCATGTTTCCTTGTTATAAATGCAACATGTGTAGGTACATTTCCCAAGGGCCATTAATAGTTATTGACACCATAGATAGAAATTTTCAAGTGCCAGAATATGTCAACTGTGACATCAAGGGTGTTATTTACATCAGTATGTGTAGCTCTTGCCCGGCTTTTTATGTGGGAATGACCACTAGGTGCCTTAAGACACGTATTCGTGAACACATATACAGCATCAACACTGATGATGAAACAAACGCCATGTTTAAGCATTCTTTAGTTTGTAAGAATTTTAAAAAATTTTTATTTACAGTTATTGAAGTATGCAAAGTAGATTTGAGGGGGGGTGATTTTAAGAATTATGTTGAACAAAGGGAAACATTGTGGCAAATCAGACTAAAATCTGATAAACACCCAGGTTTAAATGAAGCAATTAATATCAAATGTTTTTTAAAGGACCGTAAGCTATGTATAGATAAGAGTATTGCAACACATTTATTTAATTAAATGATATTAGTTTTTTAATTAACATTCTTAATTGCATAATTGATTATTGGTCTTGTTATTTAAAGTAGGTTGTTTAGTTCACTTTGTATTCTGATGAAGTCTTCTGACGAAAGCGGCTATTAAAATACTATTACGCTATTTCCTGTGAATTCCTGCAAGAAGTGTTGTTTTTTTCCTCGTCTTGGTTTTTTGCTGGTTCTGGTTACTTCGTGGTTTATTTGGTTTACTCTGAAAAAGAGCATGGTGATAATTGTCAGAAATAACACCTAAAAAGGGAATGTAAATGTTACCTACACAAAGATCTAAAAAACTGAGCATCAATGAAGATTTTCATAAATCATCTCTACAGTGCTACTAAAAATGCTACTTTAATTCAATACACCGATGACTTGACACTGATCTGCTCTGCCACATCTCTCTCTAACCTCCAAGACCTTGTACACCAATCCTTGTTATTGCTTGACACATAGCTAAATAATTCATGACTACTTATAAACTCTAAAAAAAAACAAATAAATAAATGAATTGCCATTTTTCACCCCAGAATATATCTCTACCAGAACAACACTATTCACTATTGTTTCAGCCAACAACACCTTGACAGAGCAACTAAACCACACAAAATTAATGGGTATCATCATAGATGACAAGTTGAAATTTAACAGCCATGGTTAAAAATAGTCATCAAAAGTAGGTACATTATGCAAAGTAAAAACCTATCTCACTGGCATAGCGAGAAACAATATAGCTTCTACTTTCTTACAGCCATCTCTATCTATGCTGTCCCAATCTTCACTAATTTTCACTTCTCACAACTGTCCATATTTGAGCAATGTTATAATAAAATAGCCAAATTTGCGGCAAACTATAACAATGAAACTCACCATTGTCTAGGCCTGAGAGAAATAAACTGGTTTGAACTATCACATCATCTAGCTCTTTCTCAGCTAACTACAATACACATATTTCTCTTTTAGCTAGAAAATTGCCTAGAACTTAACAATAAATACAACATTACTCACCCAATAGAATTTTACTCGACAAAAATCACTAATCACTATAATCAAATCATCTAATACTGCAGATAAATCTCTGTATTCAAATAGTTTAGCTAAACTATAGAACCACACCCCTCTACCCCTGAACTCCATTCAGAATGCACTCATTTAAAACACAATTAAAACTTCACCTGACAAATCAATATATATGCTCTTGTACATCTCCAGGACAAATACCACTGTTATCTCAAGCTTGCGATAATGTCAAACCATTTTGTTTTTTTTCAGAATTCTATACCTTACAGACAATTTTCACCAATGCCTGAATAGTTTTAATAGCATCTCCCAGCTATAATCATTATTTTGCGGCACTGCTCAACCACACCTCTGTATTTCTAATATTAAACTTACGATAGTCATATTTATAATTATCTCTGTACCTGCAATGTTAATATTTTCTACCCTACCTAGTTCTTTCCTTCACTTCAGGTTCTTTGAATTTCTAAGCACTAATCACTTGATCTATTAGCTTTCTGATAAAACCATTAATGCACTCTTCAAGTGCTCAATGTTCAACATCTACTTATAAATAAGCATCATTTATACTGTAATATCAGCCTCTGCTTTCATATGAATGTAATCTAATCAGCAAATGCATTTGTAATTCTCAGAGCTTTTCTCCATGGGCCTCCACTAAAAAGGGTTTTGTGACTGACCCAGTTGGATAAACCTGGCAAAAAAAAAAATAATAATAAAAGAATAAAAAAAAATCTTCAGCCCCATCAAGCAGACATGCTCAAACAACTGTAAAACAGGAGTTGTGTCTCAAGCACTTGACAGGAAGAATGTTGAAACAAATTTTCTCGTGTAGATCGATTGCATTTTCCAGATGTGTGCAACATTTGCATTATTATATTTATGCAATGGTAATGGAGGAACTTCTTTCTTCTTTGTTGTTGATAGTTAAGTTTACAGTTTTATATCTGTGGGCTTAGTTTTGCTCTACTCATTACTATGACATTAATATACCAGATGAGGCCAACTGAGAAGAAGCTCCAATGCAGACCCATGCATATGCTGGGGAGATTATCTCCTGCTTGGGAGTGCCCAAGTATCCCATAGAATAGCTCAGTCTGTTGGTGGGGATAGGGAAATCTGGTCTGCATTGGTCAAATTGTGTTTACCGTAAACCTCACTAGAAAGGAGGTTTGGAAATGGATGGATGGATGGATGGATGGATGGAATTCAATTTGTATAGTAGCAATGTTACTTATAATTTCCAAAAAGTGGTCAAAATTCAGCTAGGTTTTTTTAGGTAGCCCTAATTTTCTGTTTATGTGCACCAGAAAAAAACAGCTGTTCATAGCACCAGGTTCCCAAATCAATAATGATGGTGGCTACAGTTGAACAAATAGCTGTTACATTAATAATATGAGAGAGTAGGCATATTGAGTTACTTCCAATTTTCCAGTAAACACATGTCAAAATCAACAAATAAATAAATAAACAAACAAATAAATAAATAAATAAAATTTTCACTCTGATTTAAACTGCCAAAAATTACAAAGCAATACTAACCAACTATATTAAAAACACACCAAGGTCATTCAAAATATGTGTGTGGAATTAAAATGCACACAAATAATAATTAAATTCTACCACCCAAACTGAAGAACTGAGCTCTTTTATTTTTCTGATATTTCTCTGCTAATCATTATATATTTACTGTGATTCAGACAAGAGTGAGGATATCATTAGAATGGATTAGTGGCAACAAATGCACAAAGTTGAATCATATACGACTTGTATGTTATTCTTCCAAAAATCATATGACATAGCAGCATATACCTGTAACACAAATCACTAAAAGACTCAATAATTATTCAGAAAAGTGGAAATATTTCAGTTTCTCACAGAAATTAAAATGGAAAGGGGACATATGAATAACTGTATCTAACAATTTAAACTTACAATTTGGAGACTCTGGGATACAGAAAGAAGAGGGAGAAGCATCCCCAGTGGACTAAGGAAAGTAATTCTTCTGTTTTATACAAATTTGTGAAGGTTAGACAGAGCTGAAGCCAGATATCCTTTGCAATAAAGATATAACATTCTCAGGGAAAAACATTACTTCAGTATTGCAAACATTATACTAGACTAAAGGAATACAATGTTTGTTTGCACCATGGAGAAAAGTAGTGTGGCACAGTTAAAATATTTAAGCAGCTCTATCCAAGAGGATATCATTTCTCATAAAGGATATCTACAAAGACAAAGGTGTACATATAAAGCATCTTCAAAGAGAAATGGATGTGCTTAGAAGATTGCATAGGATCATAGGATCATAGGAAGTTACTAGGCTATTGACCCTGAGGCCCTTACAAGCCAAGCCAAGAATTTAGTCTATTTTCCAACAAGTCAGCACCTTATTCCACTGTCAAGCAGGGACACAAGTGGAATCCCAGGGGTGCATTTTCTCTTCCCCATCCAGTTATCCAGGTTGCATTTAAAAATGTTTAATGAGGTACTCTGCTTTATGTGGAGAGGGAGTCTATTTCACAAAAGGGGGAGTCTCTGGGACACAAATCTGTCCCGCCAACAAGTCCTATTGATGACACAGACCAGGTTGAGGTCACGCATGTGGGTTACTTGAGTGGAGCTTGACTTGTGGATATGCAGCAGTCCCATCAGGGCTGGGTCTGAAATTGCTTTGTATGCCAGACAGAGGTCATCTCTGAGGAGTCTGTATGAGACTGAGTAGAGGAACAAGGCTTTTAGCCTATCTGTGTAGGGCAGATGTTTCAGGCCCTGGATTCTCTGGGTGAAGAACCTCTGTGGTCTCTCCAGCTGCTGCATGTGCTTTGTGAGGTACATGCCAAAAGGGGCATTGTACTCAATAATGGGTCTTATATGGGAAGAATTCAGGGATGTTATGACCACCTTGTCCCTAGATGAGATACCCTTACTAATAAGGTTGGCCATGTAGACAGCTTCCCATACAATGAGGCAATATGGTGGTCAAAAGTCAGTTTGCTATCAACCTGGGTGCCCAATTCCCTCATGACTGATTGTGTGCTTAGTGCCTTACTATCAATGTGATAATTTGTGGGGACGTCATTCTCTCCAAAAGGGATGATGATGCATTTTTTTGGCATTCAGTTTGAGGCCATGTTTCTGGCACCAGTCATTTGTTTGAGTGATACCCTTTTGGAGGATGCCTACATCACTAGGGGATTTGATGATAGCACCCAGCTTGCAGTCATCTCCAAACCTGGTCAGCCATACATTACTAGATTTGGCCTGCACTTCTGAGAAGGATATCCCAAACAGCAGAGGCCCAAAGATAGATCCTGGGGTACACCACTTGTTATGGGTCTACTACTTGAGGTCACTTCCCCTTTTTTGACTAAGTGGGTTCTATCAGTGAACCAGTTTGCTACCCATCTGATAGCATATGGATTGATGTCTAGTTGAGAGAGTTTATCTATTATACCTGAGTGGGGAATAGTATCAAAGGCCTTGGCCAGGTCAAGGTAGGTGCTGTGCACCATCTTCCCCTCACCTGTGGCACTGTTAACTGTCTCAAAGTAGTCAACCAAATTTAGCAGGCATGACCTCCCCCTGACAAAACCAAACTGTGTGGGATCACTTGTCTGGACGTTGCCAAAGTCCTTGTTAATGAAGTCCATGATAATCTGCTCCATGGTCTTGCACATCAGGCTAGTTATGCTGATGGGTCTATAATTTCCTGGATCATGGACACTCCACCTTTGTGCAAAGGGATGACAGTAGCTGTCCTCCACTCGGCTGGGACGAAGCTTGTACTCAGGTTTTGGTTAAATAGGGTGCCTAATGGTGCTGCAAGTTCCTGCCTGAGTTCATGTAGGATGCAGCCTGGGATGTTATCGGGTCCCATGGAGGCTGCATTTTTTGTCTTTGAGAGGGCAGTGATGACATGCTCCTCAGAGATAAGGGGAGGCGGGCAGGTACTGAGGATGTTCTGTTTTACTGATGGGGGGACAGAGGAGTGAAGTTTTCATTAAACCTGTCTGCCAGCAGGTTGGCTATATCTACAGGGTTTCTGTATATGGTGTCCTTAACCACCAGTTCTGAGCAGATCTGGGTGTTTCTCTTGAGATTGTGGACATATGTGAAGAAAGCCTTATGACTGTCTTTAGTAGATTTGGCCAGTTTGGACTCAAAGTTTGCTTTGCAGGATTTCACTAGTGCTGTTATTTGCTTGTTCAGGCTAAGGAGAGATTGCTTCCAATTAGACACCTGCTCCTTCCTGGTCCTGGACAGCAACATTTTTCCTTTTATTATAGAGTTTATTTACTGTAGATGTCCATCAGACAGTTTTACTCTTCCTTGAGGAGGATGATTTCATCCTGCTGGTATTCCTGATTCCATACAGTTATAGAAATGCTCATATAGTACTTTGGTGTATGTTTCAACATATGTGTCAGTTCCTGTGGAGGGTGGGGGGTTGGGAAGCTGTTTATACCTTCCCTCAGGAGGTTGTAATCAGCTTTTGAGAAGTTTTTTTTTTTACCCTAGCTAGAGGGGTGGGGTCGGGTGAGATGGTGACTTCGAAAGTGACTGCTTTGTGGTTGGATCTTACCAAGGATGATGACACTGTAGGGATTCTGCAGTGGTTACACATGTTGGCTAATACCAAGTCCAAGATATTTTCTCCTCTTGTGGAGGTGTCAACCAACTGGTCCAAGGCATTTGCATTGACTAAATCAAGGAATCACTGGGCATTTGTGTTTTGGCATGAGTATTTCTTCCAATCTATGGTTGGATAGTTACAGAGCCCAGGATCAGGGTAAGAGGATGGCTCAGTGGTAGTGTAGTATTAAGGAATATGTTTAAGCGGAGCAGTTATAGCTGGATGTAATAACGTGCATAAGTATCTGAGAGACCGAAAATAGACACTAAGGTGTCCACATCAGGTAAGTCCGGTATACACTTTAGGGATAATCCACACATGAGTGTGGATATCACAGGATTTACCCATGGTTGTATGGTTTGATCACAAAGGTGAAGCCTGAGTGACTAAGCAATGCCAACCATGGGTAAATCTTGGGATACTCACATCCAGAAGGGTGGTTGACATTATTTAAGAAAGAAAGAAATTGCTTACTGTTTTTTAAATGATGTCATTGTTTAGTGTTCTTCTACTTCCTGAGCTTCATTCTGATTTACTGCACTTGTGTGGCATGTATGTCATTATCCTTGCACAGTAAATCAGTGCAGAAGCACACAGAAGAGAGCAGATCTGCAGTTGTTTGTCTCTCTCTGTTTTTTTCCTGAGCAGTATGAAGCTGTAAAGTCTGACAATTGATTTATAGAAATTATGACTAGTTTAATAGAAAAACATAAATGTTACGACAGACAGGGAAAAACATGAGGAAAATTAGGGATGTTCTACAAAACTGTGGATAGTTGAGATGCATGTTCTGACAGTATGATTGATAGTAGCTGCAGTATGTATATATTTGAAATGTCCAGATTTTCCAGATCATCTCTTATTTTTCTTATACTTTGCCATGTCTCTCATAAAATCTAAGGACAGCATTATTAAGCACATCTCTATAGAAAGTCATCGTGTGAATAATACTTTAGCGACCAGATGTCTTTCTGTTGGTATATGCTGCCTGATTTATAAGAGGCAGGCTGACTGGGCTGGTCAATCAGCATGCATGTTTCTGAATAGTTATGACACTTTATTGTATAATTACTAACTTACCACACCCAATGAAGCTGTTAAACAAGAATAACCATGTACAGCAACAAAAAGGTGTATTTCCAAGTTGGTGCTAACCTCAAGTCTCAGTCTCTTTATAACAGTAATTTTGGGAAATAACCCCTTTTTGATACTCAGGTACACTGCCTGTTAATACAGAATCCCGTAGGCCAATGCCAAGTAAATGAAGAAAGGTTAAGCAAATTATTTACCATTGCGTAGTCCCTTACAAAATCAGACAGCCAGATAAGTCTGTGGCTTCCCATTCTACTTAAATAATTTTGCATTAGTTATATTAGATAAGAACTTTTGTTCAAAGACCTTATCAGATCTGAATGAATGGACCAATGGATGAATATTCAATGAGAACAATAACAATGTTACTTAGAATTTACTGAAACTTGTCAAAATTCAATTAGATTTGTTATTTAGTCCTAACGTTCTGTTTAAGGGCACCAGAAAAAAAAAGTTGTTCATAGCACCTGGTTCGTAAATCAATAATAACAATGAATGAAAGCACTTCTTCTTTTGGCTTTTCCCGGTTAGGGGTCACCACAGTGTATCATCTGTCCACTCATGATTGGCAGTGAAGTTTTACAGTGTCAAGTTGCCAGACTGGCACCCGACCTTCCACAGACACACCTAGGGCCAATTTAGAGTGTCCAATCCACCTACTGCATGTCATTGAGATGAAACTAGAGCACCCGGAGGAAACCCACGTGACCACAGGGAGGACATGCAGACTCTGCACAGAAGGCACCCCAGCCAAGAATCGAACTGGAGAATCTCTTGCTGTGAGGTGGCAATGCTAACTGCTGCATCACTGTGGCCACCCAATGAATGAAAGCACTTAATAAGATTAATATAGCTTTTCCCTCTAAGCAAGAGCACAACAGGGTAAACCTGTAAAGTTCTCCCTCCTGTCATAAGAATGCCATGTACTTCATTATACCTAAAGAGCTAAGAATCTACCAAACCATAAACACATGTTTTAAGTTTTGACAAGCATTCCCCAAGTTTTGCCTCAAGAAAAGCAGATATAAATATTATACGAAAAGGTATGGGAGAGGTTCATACATTGAAGATGCAAACTGATTCTTATGGAATAAACTTTAAACTGCTTTTGACAGATTATGGCCAAAAGAAGATGAAGAGATTTAAATTTATATATTGTGAAGCTTTTGGGAGTTTTTTTTTTTCTGCAAAGTTTTTCAACCACCTAGCTACACGATATTTAGTTAGTTATTATTTATTGACATTTGATTAATATAGCAATAACCCATGCCTGGGTGTGGGTATTGCTAAATTTACCCACGGTTGGCGTGGTTTGGTCCCGAGGGCGAAGCCCGAGGGACCAAACAAAGCCAACCGTGGGTAAATTTAGCATTACCCACACCCAGAAGTGGGTTATTGCTATTATTACGACATTATTTAAGAAAAGAAACTATTACTTTTCTTAAATAATGGCATAGTATAATGCCTGTTTACTGCCCTTCCGCAGATGTCTGGCATCCGCGGCAGTTCTGATGTACTGCGCGCCGCAGTACATCAGAGTTGAGCAAAAGCGGAGAAAGCAAGATCTCCGTTGCTTTTTAGTTTCGCTATGTTAAATGAGTTTAACATAGCGAGACAGTTTTAAAATAAGCAACGGAGATGTCCATTGCTTATTTTAAACTGTCTCGCTATGTTAAACTCATTTAACATAGCGAACACTAAAAAAAAGCAACGGAGATCTTGCTTTCTCCGTTGCTTTTTTTTAAAACACTGTCTCGCTATGTTAAACCCATTTAACATAGCGAGACAATGTTTTAAAAAAACGTGTTATACTAATGGAAAAAAGTCCGGGCGACCGGACCTTTTTCCATTAGTATAACTCGATTTACAAGGGGCACGCTGGCCAATCAGCGTGCACGTTTTTCGGCTGTCATGGTATAATATAGCAATAACCCATGCCTGGGTGTGGGTAATGCTAAATTTACCCACGGTTGGCGTGGTTTTCGCCCTCGGGACCAAACCACGCCAACCGTGGGTAAATTTAGCATTACCCACACCCAGAAGTGGGTTATTGCTATTATACCATGACATTATTTAAGAAAAGAAACTATTACTTTTCTTAAATAATGGCATAGTATAATGTCTGTTTACTGCCCTTCCACAGATGTCTGGCATCCGCGGCAGTTCTGATGTACTGCGTGCCTGCGCAGTACATCAGAGCTGTGGGCAAAAGCAACGGAGAAAGCAAGATCTCCGTTGCTTTTTTTTTAGTGTTTCGCTATGTTAAATGAGTTTAACATAGCGAGACAGTTTTAAAATAAGCAACGGACAATGGACGTTACGTCTGATGAAGCGGCTTGGACCGTGAAAGCGCTTACGTGTTTTCTGTTTTTCGTATTAAACTACATTATTTAGCAACGCCTTGGCTAACGTTATTGGATTTATCTATCAATAGTGACCTGATACAATTTATTTTAGAAAGTTGTCTGCTGCCGATAAGGGACTGTGTTTATAATATATATATATATATATATATATATATATATATATATATATATATATATATATATATATATATATATATGGGTCTACTTTAGAAAACCGACACGCCAGTTCGCCTACACACAAACCACCGACACCAGATAACCGACAACACACAAAACCGACAAGGCAAAACACCGAACACCATTACACCGACACACCGAACGTAAACAACACATTACACTACATAGCATAGCCACTAGTCCTAACCCAAACCCTAACCCTAAGGTCCGACACTATCACACACTCACCCTACCTGCACCCTAACTCTAACTCACTTAACCCACCCCTAACCCCAAGGTCCGACACTATCGCACACTCACCCTACCTGTACCCTAACCCTAACTCACTTAACCCACCCCTACACCTAAAGACTGTCACTATCGCACACTTCACCTACCTGCACCCTAACCCTAACTCACTTAACCCACCCAAAAACATAAAGCCCGTCACTATCGCACACTCACCCTACCCGCACTCTAAACCTAACTCACTTAACCCGTCCCTAAACTACAGTCCCTCACTATCACACACTTACCTTACCCAAACCCTAACTCCAACACTAACACACACTCACCTTTCCCACACCCTAACCCAAAATCCCACAATATCGCACACTTACCTGACCGCTCCTAACTCCGTCACTGTCGCACACTTACCGAGTCGCGCTCACACATTACCCTTGCCGGTCTTTCCGCTGTTGGCAAATCACCCTTTCGGTAAACTTACCTGTCGGTTGTTTGGTCTTCGTCTTCCGCGTGTCGGGGAATCGTCGGTTCGGTAAACTAAAGGGGACCCATATATATATATATATATATATATATATATATATATATATATACATACATATACATATATATATATATATATATATATATATATATATATATATATATATATATATAAATAAAGTATTTTGTATGCAGAATTGAATCACTTCTCATATGCTACTGTTGTGGAGATATGGATACCGTAAGTAACAGAGGTGCCTTAATGTGATCCCACAGACTGCTATGGTTAGTACAGAATTAGCTTAAACATATGCCTTTCTTTCCTTTTGCTAACTTAGTAGTTTATGCAGTTGCTTGAAATTTCAAGTAGACGTGCTTTAACAGCCAACACAATGAATGTCACTGCATGCATACAAAGACAATCACTGAAAATGTAACAAATTAGTTTTGATATCTAATTAAGACTCACTTCTTGAGTATTGATGTTTCCATCTGAGCTCCCAGCATTAAAGCAGCAGTATTGTGTGAGGAGAAGGAGAATCAGTGTCTGAAGGGATTACTGTTGCATGCATGAAGTGATTCATTATAGCACTCACTCCTGATGTGTGTATTATGGCCACTTGTGTAAGAGCTGCTGTGATTGCCAGCTTATTAAATTGCAGTTTTTGCACGAACAGACATATGCTGAATGGTTTCAAAATTCCTTTTGTAATGCAGTAGTGTTCAATTCTTAGTGCAGATATACTGCGGGACAACAATAATGCCGCATGAAAAGGAGAACTGCTCATTCCTAGTTTGTGTTTTATGATCAGTGTCTTTCAGGCTGGTAAATTATTTCTGAAATGATATCACAGTGCTTGAAACTGTTATTTTTACCAAGATTAATTTTGTGTATTTGCATTTTGCTTTTTTTGGGAGGGGTTCAGAATTGCAGTTTGTGACAGAAAATCAAGGCAAAGAAACCCACACTGTCAAAGATATATAGAATAGAAAGATGAGGAAGATGCCAATACATTCATAGTTCTGTGTAAGAGATTTGATTTTATAGCCACTCAGTTCTTGTACTTTTAATAGGATTGTGATGCCATCATAACAGTGTTCCACACTAACACTAGCTTGTGTAAAAATACCTTGGAGGTATTAAACTGGACACCAAAGGCCTAAAGTGTATGCAGTGGCATTTTAATCAGCTCCTAAATGGACCATGTTGTTTCAATGTTCTGAAAGGCCATTTTAAGTCTAGCCAATTTTATAAGGTCAGAATCAAACCTTATGCATTGTGTTTATAAGGTAAAGACCTTAACTATTTTGTCAAATCCACCCAAAGGGTAAGATATGAACATATAACCATTTCTATTGTTTCTGTCCATAAACAGGTAACTCAAGGAACTGTGAGCTTCAAGAATAGAGACATTTACTGGTCTTCATGCTAAGTCTGTTTTCAGTGTGCAAATGGTTGTCACTGTTTGCAGTAGAGAATTTGAAAACAGTGTTAGTAACACAACCGGCATCATACTTACTTTTGCTGCAGAAGTCTGTGGGTTCCACTCCCACACCATGTAGATAGATTGCGAATACTGTATTGTCCTTTAAGCCATGTGGGTGGGGTGCTGCAATCCTGACGGTGCCATCCTTTGGATGAAATGTGTTGCAACTATGAACCTATTGTTGGTTTGCCATCCATTCCCTATTACAATATTACCAGTTTACCAATTTTTTATTTAAATGTAACATAGGCTATTTATCCTTCAAGGGCAGCAGGCACTGAATTTGTAGATGAAACACTGAAATATATTTTTAGTAGCAACATCTTCATTTATTACAGGTCTTTTTAATGGGGAATTGTTCAGATGATTTTTTACATCTTCAGAGATTGTGCATATTAACTGATATTGCAGATTGTAATAACATAAGTTTGGGTGGCCTTTTATGGTTGAAATGTTCTGAAATGAGCAGTTTTGTCATTATTGTTTGATATATTTTATTTCATTGCTTACTGGAAAAATGTTCAGAACTGCAAATTTAAAGCACACTCTAACAAGTGGTGCTGGTTTACAATTAATATAATTTAATGCAATTAGGAAAGTGAATCAAAGAATACAAGCATGTATGCATGGTCCTGAAAATGTCTGCAAGGGGCTTATGGTAATATATATACTTAAACTGCCACTGAACCGATGTAGTTTTTTTGAATATGGGTTTCAATGCTGTTTCAATAACTGTGAGTTTCAAAGGCAGAAAAGTGTACTGTTAATATTAAATCTGTTTTCATTGTGATACTGTTTTCTTTAGCAAATGTCTACCAGTGTTTGTGCTATAAAATTTGAAATAAAAGTTTTAAATTAAATCCAAATACCTGTAATCACTGTAGAAGTAAAGACGAAAATAGTGTGCAAGCCGACGAGTTTGAACAGTGTTTATGGTAACTGGGGAGAAATAGACAAGTAATGGGGCACTGAAATGGCTACGGGGGTGTGGCTCCTGTCGGGATGAACAGCTGTGTGTGGGGCCCCATTTGACCATGATCCAGTGGCCCTGGTAGCACCCATAGGTTGACGATAATAAAGTATGTGGTGCAAGAGCAAAGCCTCATAAATGCAGGGTTCTTTCCTCCCTGCAACAAAATGTTTTTTTTTTTTTTTTTTTTTTTTTGTGTGTGTATTTTTAACTATTGCTGAGTTGTGGTATTTACTCATAACCTAATAATCTAAACCTCATGTGTTACAAACATGTGTGTACTCTAGCTGTCATTTATGAACATTTGTTGCCTGGCAACTGTGATATAATCTGAGATGTCTTGAAGAATGATTGTGGATCAAAAAAATAAATAAAACAGCAGGATACCAGCATATCTAAAGTGCATCTAGTGAACCACTCTTAATAGTGAAATATCCTTTTGTATTAGGAAACATTTTAGAGTGCTGTACACCAAGAAGGTGTGAAATTATTTAGTTTTTTAGCTTTGATCATATATAAGAGTGTGTAAGGTTGTTGAACAGAGATTTTTTTTTTTTTTGCCGACATGATGTGCTTCCTTTCCTAGCCACTAATTCATAGGTTCATAGGTGTGTACTAGGCTAATGGCCCTGGAGCCCTTACAAGCCTAGCCCATAGAGGTGCCCTGGCATCATGACGCCTGACGTTAGCTCCCAGTGCCTCTATCAAGTAGAGCCACTGGAGTGATCCCCAGGGATGAACTTTCTATTTCCCATCCTCTTATCAATATTTCTCTTGAAGAGGGTCAGTGAGGTGCTCTGCTTGACATGTATGGGAAGTCTATTCCAGTGCATGGGCAGTCTCTGTGTTATAAACTTGTCCTTCCAGCATATTCTGTCAATTGTGGTAATGAGGTTGAGGTCTCTGGAACATGTGGTGCAGAGGGATTGGGATTTCTTTAGCTGTAGCATTTCTAACAGAGCTGGGTCAGACATGGCTTTGTAAGTCAAGCAGAAATCGCCTCTTAGTAGACGATATGAGACAGAGAATAGCTGGGGGTTTTTTTGAGTCTGTCCATGTAGGACATGTGTTTAAGGCCTAAGATCCTCTTTGTGAGGTACTTTTATGGCCTTTCCAGGTGTTGCATGTGTCTAGTGAGGTATATGCCAAATGAGGCATTATACTTGATGATTGGTCTAATGAGGGAAGAGTAGAGGGAGATGCTTACCTCTTTCTTCCTGGATGCAATTTACCTATGTATTTCTACTAATGAGGAGTAAAAGTCATCCCATATGTTCATATGTTCCCCAGCTGGACTGCAATCCCCAATGTCTATTTGGTCTCTGCCTAGGGTGAGAAGCCTATCAGTCCATTTGTTATTTTTAGAGGTGAGTGTCAGAAGCTTGGAAGTAGCTGACTTGCTGTCATGCAGGGTTCATTCCCTGTCCTGACCTAATTCCATTGCCTCATCAGCTAGGATGCTACATAACACTGCTTGTTGGAAATGGCCACTGTGTGTTCCCACATAGGCACGTGTCTCCCAACTTATCGGCAGCACAGCCTCCTCAGCCAATAGCAGCTTCCTACAATACCTCTACAGCCCTGTAGAGGTCAGTGTTGCAGTAGCCCAACACTTTCCCCCCATTGGATGGATAAGCCAGTACTGGCTGCTCACTCCCATCCATCCCTTCTCTGGCCTTCCAGAACCTGGGCCCACTTATTGGTCCTAGATTATCTGACACACAATCAAGGCTTTATTCCTCTATGGGCTAATGCCAGGCAAGAGTCATTTTTGAAGCAATGTGAGTACCATCAGTAGCTTGGAGTTTTCCAAATCCAGCAGAGCTTGAACTATGTTTACATAAGTAAAACTATGCATGAAAATAATACTGGATGCCATCTAATAAGGGCTTAAATATAGCACACTCAGAGGACTATTAGACTATTCAGTTTAGATATTTTATTATCTGTGACTTACATAACATCTTAACATATCAAGGGGATGTAGTGACATGGGGAGACTGAAGGAGGCAACAATGATATTAAGACTTTTATTAACTGATGTAAAATGGACCTGCCTATGTTTAGTGCATGCTATGAATTGCAAAAGATTTTATATCATGTAATGTATGTTAAGGGGAATGCTGTGTTTTCTATTTATGTATCCTGCTGCTGTGCTATTAAATGTTATAATAGAAATAATCCCGAGTAGAACCTCATGGATTTAGAACTATATAAGCCAAAGGATCACTGACTGCAAGAATGTGCTGAATAATGGTTTTGTCTAGTTTTGTTTGCTGTGGAAATTGATCAGTGTTCATGTGAAAATAGGTCATGCTATACAAGTCTGAAATGTAAAGATCTTAATATTACAGAGCAATATAGGCTACAGCTTATTAAGAGAGATTTGTCAGTAAAACATGCTGCTATTAGGTTAAGGAATAGTTTATGTGTGTTAGTCTGTAGGCAGGCAGATACTTTGATAATTACATAATCCAAAAGTTGAATCTGCTAAAATTAAAAGGGCCGGTGCCTCACTGGGCTACAGACTGCTTTATAATGCAGTATTTTATTAACTGTAAATAAGTATTTTTTTTTCATTTGGTATATAAGATAATGTAAAATCCTGGGTTCATTATGCATGTATACTATTAAGCAAAATACATAAAAAATATAATGACCACATCAGCCTATGGTTAAACTTCAAATCATTGATATATCTGTCCACTTCCTGTTTAAATATTCCTGATGTACCTCTCATTTTAATACTGTGCAATAAATCATTGTATGCCATTGCAGTCCATATAATGTACCAAGTTACTGTCAAGTTTTCTGCCTGATATTCTTTTAATAAGGAATGTCAAAACTTAGGTAACACCTGAATTATTATTCTTTTGCTGCTTAGTGCATATGCATATTTGCAATAACATATGCTGGCCTGGTTTCTTACAAGTCTGTAGAACACTGCAGATTATATAGCCTTATTAGTTAAAAGTAAGGGCTGTGCCGAAGGAAACTTTCTGTGCACTGTGCAATTGAACAAATGATAAGCAGTGACTAGGAAGAACTGAAAGACAAATACAGATCTCCAGGACAAGGGATAAGCAATGTAGTCAAGAAAACAGCAACTAAAACGAGGAGGCACAAATTGTGAAAAGTGTATCAAAACTGGTACAGATATACAGGATGTGGTACAGCAATCTGACTAATGGACCTGATAGGAAATAGATGTGGAGCATGTCACAAACTTAGACAGAAATTGCTGTAAATGAGGACACTGAACAGCAGGCGGCAGCCAAGGGACATGCAACAGGAAAGGAGCAAGGCAGTAGTTTGGAGTAGAGATAAACAGGAAGAGCAAGTACCCTGAGAAATAGTGGGGTGAGCAGGAAGAGCAAGGGGGTACCAAAATGCAGGAAACCAAGGCAAAATGTAGAAACAAAATGAAGTGGAGGTTAAGAAACAAATACAATAAAAATGTCAAAAAGAAACAGAGTAAAATGAAATGATCTTACATGATCTGACATGCATAAAAAAGAGAAAAAAATGGGAGTTAAACTGCGTAACTCAGATGCAATCTGTGGTAAGCACTACAGACCAAAGGGGCAGAAAAGTTAGAAAATAAGTGTTTCATAATTACATTAGGGAAAGAGCAGAAAAAAAAGAAGTAATAACACACAAAACAATGAAGTAGCAGGCAGTCTAAAAAAAGGCCTACTAATATTTGTGGTGAGATTGAAAAAATGTGGGAATATTAATAATTGGTGACTCCCATGTACACTAACAAGCACTCTAACCATGCTGGTTAAGAAAAATAAAATCACTTGAATATCTGCTTTAAGAGGAGTCAAGTTAGCATTGATGAAAAAATAATATTAGATGGCTAATACGAAAAACATGTAAAGACACCAACATTTGTGTTGCAGCTGGAACTAGTCACTAGCAGAATGATCCTATTCATTATGTGAAATATACTGTACTGTATCTATTAAAGACTGGCAGAGAAAATACTCCTTCATTGAGATTCCAGCATGCTTCATATTTAATGACTATGCATTCATAAAAACACAATTGTTCAACACTTGGTTAAGAAGACAGGGCTATCTGAAAGGTTTTGATGTGATAACTTTCTGTAAGCCCTAATAATGGAAGGTAATCTGTTTGCAGATCACCACCTTCATCTTAGCAGGAAAGAGAACTTTATTCAAAAATGTTAAAAAAAGAGAAAGAAAGAAAGAAAAAGAAAGAAAGAAAACATTAACTTTTTTTAGAAATTGGGATGTAACAGGAAAAAGTAACAATAGACAAAATAATGGAGAAAAGTTTAACTATACAAATATAGTCTAAGAAGATAAAAATATGATGAACTGCAATTGTTAATAGCTGTAAATTAATAAAATATGGATATCAATTGCATAGTTTTTACTGGTTTTAGGCAATATAACAGATTGAGGGCTATCAAAATGCTAGTGGAGCCCTATTACTAATTCAAGATTCAATACATTCTTACTTGGATGTAGAACATTTAAGTGCAATAATAATGGGTGGCCACCCAAGAAGTGTATGCAGACTAGTAGTTTTGACAAAAAAACTATCATTTTGGTAGACTTTCCCCTGGATTCATTATCCTTCTGTGCAGGACTAGCTTAGCCCTGCATGGAAGCAGCCGTTTAGGAGCAGGACGGCAGCGCGCCATGCATATTAATGAAGATGCGCTGCCTGAGCTCCTAATCTTACACGGAGCATGTAAGAGTGCAGGGGGGGTGTCTGAGAGCAGAGCTCTCAGAATATACACACCCCTGCAATGAAGAACAGCAGACAAGTCATAAAAGAATGAGTGAGATCGCTCATAGGTGTACGCTTACCCCCAGCAACATCCCCCCATGTGTACAAGAGTAATAATTAAAACAACAAATATAAAGATTTTTTTTTTATGAAACAGATTAAATTTAACCTTAGGTGCGCGGGTTTGCCCATCTATTAGCTATGGTTAATGCAGCTTAAATGGCAGAAGAGCCGCTATGTTGGTAGTACCCTGCATATTGCCCAGTGATAGTAACCATGGTGTGATTGCAGTGGACTACAGAGGGCATGGCACCCTGTCCATCAGTCCAATAGGCATGTACATGTAGACAGTGCACCTCCCCCATGTTCCCCACTGGACATCTGCAACACCTGTGATGCCATCAAATGTGACCCACAAATGACATAACATGACTGAAACACAACATCTATATGGACATATGCCACTGACACCAGGGACTACTGGTATCATGCTATCAATGTAGGTGCAGGACCAACCTGCTTTCCATTAACAGTTCCCCCCAGATGATGCCAGGACTGGCACATCTGATGATAATGATCTGTGTACACAATGTGAGCCAGACACCCCAGGTACATTTCCACATGTCACTGTACATGCATGTGGGATGTGTGCACATCCCAGACACTGTCCATATCATGGATAAAGGAACACATACATGGCAAGCAATGCACAGCGTTGCCCACATGCAATAGTCACCCAGGTGACTGGATGGTGAATACAGTACCCACCTGTGTGGGCAACTCCAGACATTACACCCCTGAGCCAATTGCATGGAAACACACACCAATATCTAGGAACATCATGTTGGTGTTGGGCCTTTCATTCACTGTGAGCAGGAACTTGATCTGTTGTTTGGCAAACAGCATCTCAGATGGATTGGGGTTTACCTCTAACAACATACACTGTGGAAACAGGCCAACACACAGGAGGGGGATGTGCCTGACCAGACTACAGACTGTAAGTGCTGCTATACTGCATTTGGAGTAAGGTTGGTTTAACAGGGTGTGTGTGGATATGGCTGTTTTCATACTGGCCATGTCAGTGCTATGCTTATGAGGGAACACCCATCTGTAGGGCCATCTGCAGACTGGCCAGTGTATGGTGCCTTTTGTTTCAAGTTTTACCCACAGAGCACCTATCTGTGAACTGCGGAACGTAGTGCGAGGATTGCAGTCTGTAGATGGTGACAGCTGTGTGAGTTACTGACTTCATATCCCTCATAGGACATATGTTGCAACAAACCCTGTTACAACAGTAAATGTATGAGGTTATCACAGCAACATGTCAATATTGGCCCTGTGTATGTGCCTCCAGCCACAGCCCTGTCAATCTTTGTACATATGTTATGCAGTAAGGGGTGCATATGTACTGTACACTGTAATTAGTGACATCATATCTGATAACAAGCCAGTGAGATATCAGACTGCTACACATGTAATGCATAGTAGGGGTTATATTTGATGACATAACCTGAACATTCTGTGGTTGTGTATTTTTGTACTGAGGTCTGTGTACGTATCGTGATTGTTGGTAGTGTGTGTATTATTAATATGTACCTTGGCCTGTGTACAGACTATGGTAGATGTCATTGTTCTTCATCTTGTCCTATCTGATGTTACATGCTGCTCCACTGTATGTTACCTTATCAGCTTACATGTTTGTATGGCCATACACACACATGTCCCATACCACAGACAGGCAGCGGACCACACTATGTAGTGGCCCAGTATATGTAGGGTTAGTGTGTGGGTGGCACATATGAAGTTGGTGTTGAACAGATAGCCCATATACTGTAGTAGTACGCTAGCATGCAATATGTAACTCTGGCTGTGTTCACATTGGTTGTGGTGATGCACTTTCACACAGGTGTATGTTACTCGTTGCTGTGACATGCCTGTTGAGCCTGCTATATGTGCAGGTACATGTGCATTACCCCATAGAAAATGTAGGCCAGTGTTGAGCAGGTCTGCCTGTAGCCTGCACAGTGCTTTGTTACATGCCTAGCAGCTTAGTGTACTTACCCAGTGAGATGCAATGTCCAGTTACTTCCCAGATGTACTGAGCCGGGCCACCATAATAGTCATGTATGTCAGACAGAGCAGTGGGATGCTGTACAGATGTCTGTCAATATCTAGTGGGTGGTATGTGGCCATGGCACCTCCTTATGAGCAGTTATTATGTGGCAGGACAGACAGGGATGTGTGAATGCATAACCTATGGAGGCACATGTATAGCAGTAGTTACGAGTTATACATGGCTGTTAAAATCCATATTGTCAGGATGGGTCCACATGTCTTGCACTAAGGCAGTTATGTGTATACCTCTGGACTGTCCAGAGTGTGTCAGACTGTCCACATATATTGGCCATTATCTCTGCTGTAGTCCACAGGAGCATTACGTTCTAGCAGTGGTACTGTAATATTAATTCCTTAGGATGTATGTCAGTAGCCACTGGCGCACATGTTAAAAGCAGATGTGACCTCTCACACACCACGTCTGTGAAGATAATCCCTATTACAGTAGCAATACCCTACAAATATACCTGCTATATATACCTGACATTCCCTTGCACTACAAATTTGGGACTATAGGGGCTGATGTAGGGCTACACTCCATATTCAGGACATATGGTGATGATATATGTACATATACTTATCCAGATATCTATATAGACATATGCATATACACATTGACGTACATAGATGGATATTTATATGTACATAGATATACAAATAAATACCCAGCTATATACAAATACAGAGCAATATATGTCTACACATATACAGATAGAGATACATATTCACATATGCATATGGACACCTACATATATATTGACAGTAATAGGTATATCAGAATAGGTATGTATGCACATATAGTTATTGATATCTACATATATGCCAACATAACTAGGCATATCTGTACACATAGGATGTGCATACATATATAGCTATATATACATATATGTATATCTATATATACAAATCTGTCTATGGGAGCACCACAGAATCCTGAAGGCCCACAGTCCTGAAGACCATCAGGGGTAAGCTGCCTTAAGGTATATGGATGTACATTATCATACAATCCACTTTGGTTAAATGCAGGCCTACTGTCACCTGCCATACAGACTGCTCTGTTGGTTAGTGTGCTTCTGATGGTGTCAGCTGTGCCTTATTATTTAAAAGATACATCCCCTTGTGTCAGCTGAGGTCTTTACCCCCTAGGGATTGTCTACAGAGTGTAGATAGAAGCTGCTGTACTATACATCTGCATTACTTACTGTTGATTGTTTGGTATCCTGTGGCCCAGTCTGTCTTTACTATTGTACTACTTGATGTCCATGGCCTGGACAGCAACATTTGTTGACTTTTCCAGACTACTGTATTAGTATAACTGTTTCACAGTTGCATTACTCAGTTTATATGGATGTCTGTGTCTCAACAGCTATACGATATGGAATATACAACTGTAATAGTACACAAATAAAGCTTTCCCATATATACACACTTGTGTGTGGTGTGGTATCCTTTGAAATCTCTGTGGGTAGATGTTGCAGGCAATGAATGACATTTGTATGGGTGGTTCATGCAGTCTACAGATGGTAAGGTGGTAACTGTAGCAATAGTGGCTGTTCCATATTGTGTGCACATACTACATATGTAACTTACTAGACGTATCTTTGTGTGTGTATGTGTAGTTACATATATATCTATATATATGTATATATATATATATATATATATATATATATATATATATATATATATATATATATATATATATATATATATATATACATCTGTATCTGCATATATGTGTCTGTGTATATGTATCCTAGCAATGCCCATGTCATGTCTGGTCCTGGTTATGGGATCTGCAACACTTGGTAGTGTATTGCAGGGGGGATGTGTTTGGCTGTGGGAGGTATACCTATTCATATAAGACGTATATTGTTTGGAGCTCCTCACCCCATTAACGGTGCATGTGAACATATATGATTATGTTAGTTCCCCATTGTTATCTACAGATGTATGTCCACATATACCTATCTATCTATCTAATATATATATATATATATATATATATATATAGATATAGATATATATAAATATATATATATATATATATATATATATCTATATATATATATATATATATATATATATATATATATATATATATATATATATATATATATATATATATATATATATATATATATATATATATATATATATATATATATATATATATATATATACACATACATACATATATATATATATATATATATATATATATATATATATATATGCTATATCTGTTTAGATATTAATATATTTACACACACACATAAAGCTACATGTTGAAATGACTGGGCTGGATGATATGTTTGTGAATACAGCAGGGTTATGCATGTCTGATGTGGCTTAGTGGTAAACCACTTTAACTATGGTGTGCAGGGTCCAGGGTCCTGGGTTTGAGTCTTGCAGATGCTGCTTATTTTGTTGCTGGGCAGAAAATGGGCCATTGGATACTGAGTGACTAAGGTACTTTTGAACAGTTGTAAGTGAGTTTGTGTGGGTTTGCACGGAGGTAAGCACTGCTAACTCTTGGTTACAATTTCTTATACTCAGTTAGCTTCTGAATTGCTTAACCTGTGTAGGCATTGCTTACCCCTGCGGAAACAGGCTTAAACCCGCTTACTGCTGCTTAAAAGTGCTTACTCCTGCCTGCTTACCCCCATGATAATTTCTTTAAAAAAAAAGAAAAAGGGGTTGATAGGAAAGTGATGAAAAAAGGGGCACAAAGAGGGAAAGACAGTAGGGAAAATAGCCAGGGATGTGCAGGAAGGGTGTATGGAAGGTCCATAGCTGCCCATTTCTTCTACAGCAACAGCTATGCATATACACTGAATTTAGAGGTAGATATGGACACTCAAACCCCTGGGAGAGGGGTGAGGACAACAATAATATGTTGTGATGCCAGTTAGACCAGATTACATGTGTCCAGTGGACTCCTGTGCGAAATAGACAGCTATGTATGAGGCAAGATATTTTTGTGGGAACAGATTGCCATTTTTTTCAGTTGAGACTGGGATGTTGGGGAGGGGTAGTAGGTATATTTGGCAAGGTGGGTTGGGTAGGTTAACAGACAGGACAAACAAGAAGCATACAGGGGCGGTATATGACACATGTGGCAGGTAAACACCTTGATGGGGAGGGGTGCTGGGAAATCGGAAGCCCACAAACCCCCAAGTGGTAACAGTGGGACTGAGGTCCCCACCCATGGGCAGTCACCACTGCACCTTCACAGCCTCAAAGGTGGCTGTGCTGGGGGCTGAGTTGCAGAGCCAGTCTGACTCTCTAATTGTGACATGTGGCCCTCGAGCTTGTGTAGAAGATCACCAAACTGCTGGTTGATCTCTCCATGCACCACAACCCAGACCTGGTGATGGGTGACAGGTGCCTGTCTGCGTCCACTCCAGGGGGGGTTGAGCCCCATCCCCTGAGCCAGTTCCACCCAAAGGTGGTGCAGGACCAATAGACAGGGAGGTCCCGGGTTGGGCCCCATACATGCTAATGCTTGGTGCCACAGCCAGCTGAGGTGGGACAGGTGGGTCCACTGGGACCGGCCTTCCCAAGCATGCTATTGTGTTTAGATTTCATCATCATATGTGGGTTAGTAATAGTCAACACATTCCAGGGTTAAGTATAACAGCATGCATAGATATTCCCATTAACACAGGCACCAGCTAAGGAACAGTTGCATAGCAAACAGAACACATGCATATATGGGACCACAGTGGTAATAAGAACAGCATGCAGGTACATTGATGGCACCATGCCACCAATTTTGGTATAATTCAATATAGCACATGCATGAGAACCATTAAAATATTTATCAAACAATTGGACATTATCAGAACATTGATGTCATTACATACCAGTTTGAGTGGGTAGGTTGATTATTGTTGGAGATATGGTGGGATGGAGAGAAAGATGTCAATTAACAACTAGTATATTCCTGTAGTCCACATTACTTTCCTAGTCAGTGCTGTTATCTGTACCTTACAAGTCTTACTACACTACCCTATAGCCTTAATTTGGACAGTGATATGGCTGTCATCATTGTTACGCATGAATCGTTTTTACCTGCAGTATGTACCTCTTACCTGGTATAACTGTGGAGGGAATGTTTGTTAACATTAACTGTTTATACACATACTCCCAGATTCCAGGTTGATGTTGTGCACATAGCTATCCAACTCTTTCTGCACAGACTCTGGCCGTGCATTGACCACATGCTGGTGTGCCAGGACATATCTAGAATATTGCCCTCTTCCACCTTTAGTGACCTGACACACACATATACATGGTTTCCTACACACAGTTACATTATGTAGCACAGTGTGGGTGACAGTGACTAGTGATACTTTATCATTCAGAGAAACTGCAACACTCACAATCCCCTACAATACCAGAGTGAACAGTACCAGTACAGGTTATAATGGTCTGTATTTCTCAGCACAGTGTTCGTATCTGACATACCTGTGGGAACAATGTTTGTTAGCACTACCTATATGTTGCCACACAAAGTTCCGGATTACACATTAGTATTATGCACATACATCTCACTCTGTTACTGTACACACTCTGGTCACAGCTTGACAACTTGGGAGTGTAGATAGGACATACTTGAAATATTACTCTCCTAACAGTTTCGTGGTGGGGGTGCTACAGTGACAGGTGTGTTCTCATAGATGTTTGACAATCAGTTGTATTCCCTGTTTGCTGGCTAAACATCTGAGATCATCCCACAGACTTACCAGGGGGACAGGCAGCAGATATGGGCCCATATACTGGACATTCTTGCCTCATCTGTACAGTTGTGGGGTATGATTCTGTATGCAGCCTAATTCCACTCCCAGGATTCAGACCATGGCTGTTTCTGCTACATTGTAAACACTGTTCATCACGGTTGTGTCTGCTATATAGACATTGCTGTATATCTCCTATCTGCTTTCTGTCTTATTAATCCCCTGTGCTTTTGCATTCTGACCTTGTATAACAACACTCTTATACAGATTTCCTAGACAGTTATATGTTGTAGAACAGTGTGGGCTACAGAGATTTATAATACCTCATTATTCAGAGCAACTGCACCAGTCACAATGTCATACAATACCACTGTGAACAGTACCAGTACTGGGTGTCATTCTTGTATTTCTGGGCACAGTGTTGGTATCTGACAGACCTCTGGGGAGAATATTTATTAGCATTACCTGAATGGTCCCACACACAATACCAGATTCTACATTACTATTATGCACATACATCTCACTCTGTTACTGTACACACTCTGACCACAGCTTGACAAGTTGGAGCGTAAATGGGACATAAGTGGCTTCTTAGTCACATAAGGTATTGGGGTGTTGCTAGTGTGCCAGCTTTGTTCTCATAGATGTGTGTCAATCAGTTGTATTTCCTGTTTGCTGCCTATACGTCTGGGATCATGCCACTGATTTTCCAGGGGGACAGGTTGATAGACAACAGATATGGGCCACTTTAATAGACATTCTGGACACATCTGTATAGTTGTGGGGTATGATTCTATATGCAGACTACTACCACTGGCAGGATTCGAACAGTGGCTGTGTGTGCTAAAAAAACAACAGCTCACATCTCAGTTGCATGTGCTATTTGATTTTTGTTGTCTGCGTTTTCCCTTTTTACTGTCTATGTGTCTCTCAGTTGTACTAACTGGCCTCTGGGGGTTACACCTCTCATATACAGGCATTCCTACACATTCAATTTATGATGCACGGTGTGGTTAACAGTGCTTAATGAAACAGTACTATTTATTACATGATTACAAATCTACATTACCATATGATACCAGAATATACACATGCAGTCCATCAGTTAGACCTGTTTTGTCAGGCTATTACACTTTTATTGACATACAAACAATATGAGACACTTCCTGCCATATTCTGTAGTGTATGCGGTAGTTGCCTTGAACAAAATAGGTTTTATACATGCAATTAATTTACTACTACTTTTTTTTATTTCCTATGACAGCAAATACATGAGTATTACTGACCTGCCTCATGTTGTAACCTCACCAGATGACTGATGTGGGCATCCTGGTTCGCGGCCCACTCCATTGCAGCAGTGGGGGACATAAGAGGAATATTTAGTTATACCTATCCATGATATACCTGAGCTGGCAATTATTACACACATACTGGGGTGATACCTACACACAAGTGGAACAGCCCCTGCCATTCTAGCCTCTTGGAGCCACTCCTCCAAGAGGTCTCCCTTACGCCGCTTCAGGTCAGCATAGTGGTGCCTGACCTGCTCACCAGTTTGGGGTATGAAAGTGGCACTGGTGAGGTCACGGGCAAGATGGTCCCAGGCCTCCACCTTCTACTGGAAGCCCTGGTACTCATCCTGCAGCAGTCTCTGATCATGGTCTTTTACAAGGAGTCCTGCCATGACCTTGGACTCCTGGATGGACCAGTGCTATGCCCAAAAGCAGACACCTTCTCCCCTTACTGCCATAGTGCCTGCAAGGGGAAGCTACTACCATTTATGAGATGTATTCCTGCCTCTTGGGTTGAGGTAGGATCAATTTCCGTACTTTTCCGTGATTGGCCAGTTTTGAAAAGCTAAGCTATGTGCAATCCTGCTTACCTAAAATTGGCATTGTTTAAAAGGGTACACCACTGGGCACAATGAGTTAGCTGGTCTACACATTGCTTACACCTCCTATGCTGGCCTGTGCAATGCTTAGCATTGCTTACATTAGACTTTGCATTATAGTTCCTTTTTGGCATTGATTTCTTATTCATTACATCTTATATATCTGCCTGGTATCCATGATTAATGTGTACGTTCACTCTATGGGGTCCTTCTGTTTTACTGGGGACTTCAACACTCTATTACAATTACACTTCACTTCTGGACTTACTGCTGTACTCCAGTTTACATATTTGTGTTATGTAGTGGGTTATGGAACATATGACTGTATACTGATTCTTTTCACAGGTTCAGTTTGGTTTTACTATGGTGAGGACTTGTTTTCTGATACCTCATTCATTTGTACTTCTGTGATGGCTTGGTGGTTAACTACTGTGACTATGGTGTATAGGATCCTGGGTTGAGACCTACATGGCTTTTTATTTTGTTGATGGGCAGAACAAGAGCCATTGGATACAGAGTGATTAAGGCACTTTTGAGCATTTGTAAGTAGGTTTGCATGGGTTTGTGCGAGGGAAAGCAATGCTAACCTGCTGTTACATCTGCTTACAGAGAGTTAGCTTTAGACCTGCTTAACCAGTGTAGGCATTGCTTACTACTGCACAAACGGGCTTAAGCCTGCTTGCTAGTGCGTAAATATGCTTACTACTGCTTATTTGTGCTTAAACCTGCTTACTAGTGCCTTATTCATTATGACACTGACACCTATGTGCATTTACACATATGTTATTTAGTAGGTTATGCAACATAAATATTACTCATAACGTGCTTCGCCATGGAATCTGCTATAGTGGGACTCAAACCGGGGATGCCTGCTCATAAAGTGAGCTCTCTGCCCACTACACTATTGCTGCTTCATTTGCATATATCTTCCTTTTTATCCTCTTCAGCCATTTAAGCTGCATTAACTGTAGCTAAGCAATGGGCACACCCGCGCACCTACGGTTAGCTTTAATAGGATTTAAAAAAAATATAAAGGGTTTGTTCATTTTATTTATGTATACTGTTGCTGTTGTACACAAGGGGGACTGTTGGTGGGGATATGCGGACACCTATGAGTGGTCTCATTTCTTACCCCTTTCTGCTGTTCTTTATTGAGTGTGTGTGTATATTTTGAGAGCTCTGCTCTCAGACATGCCCCCTGCACTCTTACATGCTCCGTATAAGCCTAGGAGCTCAGGCAGCGTGCCTCATTATTTTGCATGGCTCGCTGCTGTCCTGCTCCTAAACGTCCTCCTCCATGCAGGCTAAGTGAGTCCTGCATGGAGGAATAGTAAATCTGGGGGAATTGTATTTATTTATTTAGTATTTTATACAGATTAGTAGAGCTTTAAGAGCTGTGAATAACATCTCTGAGACCAGATCTAGGCTTATTTTTGGTGGAACAGTTTCCCAAAAATAGGAACCAAGGTGTACTATATAACTTTTTTATAAAAATAATAGTTAAAGGAGACAGTTATGCACTGTGGAGCAAACTACCTTGTGTAATAAGAAATGCAGACACCCTTTCTACCATTATATACAGCATGGATGCACTTATAGAAGAGAGAAAGTTCATGTATGGAGTAAGGGAAGCTGCTTTATTAAAACGTGTAATGACCAGAGTATAGTAGAACTGTTTATGAACATACATCCAAGCAGCACTGAAACATACATTTTGAAGTAAACATGTAGTGCCACACAATGTCCTGGCCATAGGATGGTAACCTCTGGAAGCAGGAAAATATGTTTTGTATAATTTCACAATTATCCATGAACATTCCATTCATCCATTCCTTTAGTGCATGCATTTATCTGCTGAAATACAGCTTCCATTCCTCCATCGGTCCTTTCAGCAAAATGTATCCATCCTACAAAAAGAATATTTCACACATAATTGAAGATACCCATCATGCAACTGACATGTAATCTTCAATTATCCATGTACATTCATCCATTCCTTTAGTGCATGCTTTTATCTGCTGAAATACAGCTCCCATTTCTTCCATCGGTCCTTTCAGCCAAATTCATCCATCCTACAAGGAGAGAATATTTCACACAAAATTGAAGATACCCATCATGCAGCTAACAAGTAATCTTCTTACTTGTGACCTTATTGTTCACATTAAGTCATCTTACCTTTACAGGATCCATTACCTTTCATTTCTTTTTGTTTTAACATGCTTACATTTTCCTGTGTTTTCCCTTTATTTCATGCTGACATTTTGAAGTATGACAGCATCAGGTTTGTAATTTCGCAGCAACTGCACCAGTTTATGTTTTTCCCTATATATTCAGGAAGTACATAATGTCTCACTAGCACTGCCTTTTTCAGATTATTTATTTTCATTGACCAATCATTTTTCACTTTTCATTACATCCTACTCTGCCACATTCTCCCACTTTCTCACAATCAAACCAAAAATATAAATTATTTCCAAACTTTCAGTGAACAAGTACACAATTTTGTTTTCAGTTTCACATTTTTTATATACCTAACATCTCTTCTTATCCCACTGCTGGATTAAGTGACCATTGCCAGAATAGTAATAACACTTGCACTGCTTTGCCAGGGTAGAGAACCTCATTACTAAGATTTTTTAAATGGAACCACATTTATTATCCTCTTGTTCATATGCCATTTGAATAAGATATTATTTAACACTGGCAACAATGTATAATTTATCAGAAAGAAAAAAATATATTCAACTGATATCACCTCTGTATGAAACTGCATAATATACACGTGTATATATTACACCATGGTTTTAATGTTTATTTAGCTGTAAAAACCAAGTATACACCACAACACTCAATAAACTGCAATTGATTTTATTTTGGCCCATAGTATCACAGACAAATGAGTTTCAGCATAAACAGTGGCTATTCTGATCAGGACAAAATGACTACCTTATTTAATCTCCTAATCATCAAACAGTGCACAGTAAATACAAAATAAACTGCAAAATATATAAATAAATAGAAAAATAAATGCACCGCTGCATAAATATGACGTATGAATGCATGATACATATAAATATAACTACGGATGAATTTGTGAACTTTAAAAAACTTCACCTTAAAATGTTAATTTAAACAGGTGTAAATAAACCACCCAACATGACAATCCATTGTTTTTCTTTTTTGTACAAAATCTGTTGCATACTTCTCAACTGCCCAGATTTTCACAGAATGTCCAGATCTTTGCCTCACATATTTAATCTGTTCCTCAGAAAATATGTGATTTTCTTTCAAATCAGTGAGGATTCATGTCACTAAATAATGATTTACATTTGAGTTTCAGACTTCATATCTTTCAGAAATTGAATATCAACATAACTCCTGTTATTCAACAACTTTCTAAGTTTATAAGAGCAATATTTAAAACTTGCCCCTATTTTTGGGCCTTTGTCCCACCATTATTTTATGCTTTGTCCAGATTTCTTGAGCTGAGAGGTTGAGATGTATGCTCTGTTGCCAGCCTAATTTATTTGAACCTTCTATATATATTCTATCTATCATTATAAACCTAAGAGAAGCACTGAGCTGCTTAGAGACATATTTGTTTATTTCATCTAATGGTTCATAGGTTCATAGGTTGGTACTAGGCTATCGACCCAAGGGCCTAAGTAAGCCTAGCCAACAAGAAAATGGAATTTACTACAGTAAGGATTGAACTGGGAATGATTGCTTGTAAACCAAGTATTCTGGCCACTACACTATTGCAGTAGTATTACCAAAAATGTTCAGAGATTCTTATTTTAAAACACCTAGAAGTTTCCCTACATAGAACACTGAATATGTGCATGCAGGTAAATAAATAATTCATTCATTCTGATGTGTAATCAAGCTATGAATATCATAAACTTTGCATGTGCTAGCAGAAGTAAAAGTTTTACTTTATTTACTACATTATAGGCTGCACAATGTCCGCATTGTGAGCACTGCCTTAAGGCTTCTCCATCTAGGTTCAACTGGTTGGGAGCTTTCTCATAACCAATAGCCTGTCTGTAGTGATTAAACCATTATCTAATAGTTTTTCCTTTTCTGTATGTAAATTAGCAAAGAGCAGGTAAAATTTCTGCCAGTTCTTGTTTCACAAAAAGAATGTTGTAATATTTATGTATGAGAGATGCTAGTGCTTTATCATTTTTCCCAAGAGTGGTTACCACCTATTTGTAGTTTCAGACATATTAGATGTTTCAGTATATTCCAGTAACGTACTCTTAACTTTCTAATCAGTCTTTTCTTTTGCTGTCTCAACTAAATTGCTCCTATAATCCCTTTGTATGAACCTTTGTGTCAAAGCTTGAGAAAAATGAATGGACTCATTGTTAGAGGAACACAATGGACAGGATTCACGAAGCCTCCGTGTAAGAGATACATGGCTTACACGGAGGCTGCAGTTAAACGGTGTGACGTCAGCATGTCATGCATATGCATGAGGGCATGCTGAATCACACTGAAGGCTAACATGGTCCGTGGAAGACAGTAGGGGGCGTGTCCGTAGGCCGAGCTCTGCAAGCGGACACGCCCCCAGAAGAGTAAAATTGCCCAAAGTAAACACCCACGACAGAGGCCATGGAAATGTGAATAAACACAACACAACACATGCCACCACAGACTATGAACATAAAATATGTAAATGAACATCTTATATATTTTTTTTTAAATCGTAAAGATGTTTGCCCATGAGTGCGCTCGTTTGTGCGGGCGTGCCCGTAGCTTAGCCACAGTTAGCAGTCAGTGGAAAAGGATATAAGAACTAAATATGCAAAATAAGCCAAGAAGCAATAGCGTAGCCATAGAGATGTCGGCTGAAGAGCAGGCATTCATGGTTCGAGCCCCCACAACACCAACTTTTATTTTTAGTAAAACAAGCACGAAACAAGTCCCTGACAAACATGTACACATATAAAATCATAGTTCATGTAAAATGTAATGAAATAGTCCATTTATTTTGAAGAAATGTGAGATAAAATAGTAAAAAATGCCAGATGTGCCTATAGCTGAGCTACAGTTTAACAAGGTGAGTGCATCTGCCCATAGGTGAGCAGTGGTTTAACAGGTGCAAAATGAGTGCCCAAAGGTGAGCAGTGGTTCAACATGTGCAAAATGAGTGCCCATAGGTGAGCACTGGTTTAACACGCTGAAACTGTGTGCCCCTAGCTGAGCTGAGCATAATATGCGTGCTGATAGCCAAATGGGGCGTAAACCAGCGTACCCGTTTGCGAGCTGCGCACCGTGCCAACAAGCTAACCGACGGGCAACGTTGAGCAAGCCGTATCAAAACTGCCTTTACACAGACACACCCCTCAGCCTGTCTAGACAGTCATAAAAAATAAAAAGCAGTGGCCAGGTACGAACCATAGTCAAGGTACTAAACCACTAAGTCATGACAGCAGTACCTATAAAAGTAGTAATAGCAAATATATAGGAATGAATACAAAGTGGAGCATGACAAAACAGGTTTTGTGAAGTTGATACAATTCCAAAATGGCCAATCACAGATATGTGCAGGAAAAACGGCATATATAAGCCCCATAGGTGGGAATACACAGCATAAACGATTGTAAAACTTCACCTTAAAATGTTAATTTAAACAGGTGTAAATAAACCACCCAACATGACAATCCATTGTTTTTCTTTTTTGTACAAAATCTGTTGCATACTTCTCAACTGCCCAGATTTTCACAGAATGTCCAGATCTTTGCCTCACATATTTAATCTGTTCCTCAGAAAATATGTGATTTTCTTTCAAATCAGTGAGGATTCATGTCACTAAATAATGATTTACATTTGAGTTTCAGACTTCATATCTTTCAGAAATTGAATATCAACATAACTCCTGTTATTCAACAACTTTCTAAGTTTATAAGAGCAATATTTAAAACTTGCCCTATTTTTGGGCCTTTGTCCCACCATTATTTTATGCTTTGTCCAGATTTCTTGAGCTGAGAGGTTGAGATGTATGCTCTGTTGCCAGCCTAATTTATTTGAACCTTCTATATATATTCTATCTATCATTATAAACCTAAGAGAAGCACTGAGCTGCTTAGAGACATATTTGTTTATTTCATCTAATGGTTCATAGGTTCATAGGTTGGTACTAGGCTATCGACCCAAGGGCCTAAGTAAGCCTAGCCAACAAGAAAATGGATTTTACTACAGTAAGGATTGAACTGGGAATGATTGCTTGTAAACCGAGTATTCTGGTCACTACACTATTGCAGTAGTATTACCAAAAATGTTCAGAGATTCTTGTTTTAAAACACCTAGAAGTTTCCCTACATAGAACACTGAATATGTGCATGCAGGTAAATAAATAATTCATTCATTCTGATGTGTAATCAAGCTATGAATATCATAAACTTTGCATGTGCTAGCAGAAGTAAAAGTTTTACTTTATTTACTACATTATAGGCTGCACAATGTCCGCATTGTGAGCACTGCCTTAAGGCTTCTCCATCTAGGTTCAACTGGTTGGGAGCTTTCATAACCAATAGCCTGTCTGTAGTGATTAAACCATTATCTAATAGTTTTTCCTTTTCTGTATGTAAATTAGCAAAGAGCAGGTAAAATTTCTGCCAGTTCTTGTTTCACAAAAAGAATGTTGTAATATTTATGTATGAGAGATGCTAGTGCTTTATCATTTTTCCCAAGAGTGGTTACCACCTATTTGTAGTTTCAGACATATTAGATGTTTCAGTATATTCCAGTAACGTACTCTTAACTTTCTAATCAGTCTTTTCTTTTGCTGTCTCAACTAAATTGCTCCTATAATCCCTTTGTATGAACCTTTGTGTCAAAGCTTGAGAAAAATGAACGGACTCATTGTTAGAGGAACACAATGGACAGGATTCACGAAGCCTCCGTGTAAGAGATACATGGCTTACACGGAGGCTGCAGTTAAACGGTGTGACGTCAGCATGTCATGCATATGCATGAGGGCATGCTGAATCACACTGAAGGCTAACATGGTCCGTGGAAGACAGTAGGGGGCGTGTCCGTAGGCCGAGCTCTGCAAGCGGACACGCCCCCAGAAGAGTAAAATTGCCCAAAGTAAACACCCACGACAGAGGCCATGGAAATGTGAATAAACACAACACAACACATGCCACCACAGACTATGAACATAAAATATATAAATGAACATCTTATATATTTTTTTTTTAAATCGTAAAGATGTTTGCCCATGAGTGCGCTCGTTTGTGTGGGCGTGCCCGTAGCTTAGCCACAGTTAGCAGTCAGTGGAAAAGGATATAAGAACTAAATATGCAAAGTAAGCCAAGAAGCAATAGCGTAGCCGTAGAGATGTCGGCTGAAGAGCAGGCATTCATGGTTCGAGCCCCCACAACACCAACTTTTATTTTTAGTAAAACAAGCATGAAACAAGTCCCTGACAAACATGTACACATATAAAATCATAGTTCATGTAAAATGTAATGAAATAGTCCATTTATTTTGAAGAAATGTGAGATAAAATAGTAAAAAATGCCAGATGTGCCTATAGCTGAGCTACAGTTTAACAAGGTGAGTGCATCTGCCCATAGGTGAGCAGTGGTTTAACAGGTGCAAAATGAGTGCCCAAAGGTGAGCAGTGGTTCAACATGTGCAAAATGAGTGCCCATAGGTGAGCACTGGTTTAACACGCTGAAACTGTGTGCCCCTAGCTGAGCTGAGCATAATATGCGTGCTGATAGCCAAATGGGGCGTAAACCAGCGTACCCCGTTTGCGCGGAGCTGCGCACCGTGCCAACAAGCTAACCGACGGGCAACGTTGAGCAAGCCGTATCAAAACTGCCTTTACACAGACACACCCCTCAGCCTGTCTAGACAGTCATAAAAAATAAAAAGCAGTGGCCAGGTACGAACCATAGTCAAGGTACTAAACCACTAAGCCATGACAGCAGTACCTATAAAAGTAGTAATAGCAAATATATAGGAATGAATACAAAGTGGAGCATGACAAAACAGGTTTTGTGAAGTTGATACAATTCCAAAATGGCCAATCACAGATATGTGCAGGAAAAACGGCATATATAAGCCCCATAGGTGGGAATACACAGCATAAACGATTGTAGAACTGACTTGCAGCCAGAAAGACAGGAGTAGGTGAGGGTAGTTGCTTTCAAGCACAGAGGTGGGGCATTGAGGAGTCCAGATAGATGGTCTGGCTCCTAGTCCACAATCATGAGGCCCAACTCATGCAGGGCCAGGTCCTGTGGGGAGCATTTAGGGCTGAGGCGTAGGACCGGTTGGCTCATGATCTCACCAGTGCCACAGGGATTCCAAGGACTGGTGAGCAGGTTCGTCACCACCATGCGGACCTGAAGAGATGCAAGCAGGACCAATTGAACCTTTGGATCCAGGAGGCCCGGCAAATGCCCAACGCCCTACTACTGAGTAAGTTACATGTAATTATGTATGTAATAAATTAAACTAGCTGATATTATGGAGATGTGTATTCCAATATTACTTCATTTATATTACAGCTGCAGGTGTCCGTTCTGCGAACCACAGAGCCTATGGTGATAGGCTGGTGCGGTTGCGCCACCAGGCAGGTCAGTAATCCTCTCCCAGTAACTGTAAAGAAATATAAAAGTATGACAGTTAGCAAAAGAGTGCAGTGTAGTCACTAAGTAATAGAATGTGCAAGTAACAAGTGTAAGAGTGTTTGCAAGTATTGCTTGATTACAAAAGTGTGTTGCAGTCTGTAATCCAAACAGAAAAATGAAAATGTCTGAAATAAAGTCTGAAATAAAGATGCCCCACCTGTAATATAATAGTACACAACCAGCAGCAGGCTGAAAAGTACAGCTGCAGAAGATGAGCAAATCACATGTGTGAAACATACCCCTGTTGAAATACTGAAACATGACAGAAGTGAGACTGCTGGAAAGGATTGTAATAACTACAGGTAAAACATGTCAATAAAGCCTAGAAGTAAGTACAATCCTGAATAGTAAAATGAAAACAAGTGAGGGAGTGTGAGAAAGTGTTATGAATCCACCAATAAAGTAGCAATAACCCCTGAATAAAGTATACTGCAGTCAGTACAGAATGAAATGCATGTGAGAAGCAAAACCAAACAGCAAAATCTGTTCAAAGTGTTGCTGCAGCTGGAATGTGTATCCCAAAATCTGGATATGTTGCTCTCAGTCTGCAATATGCAGATAGTATGATTGTCTGACATACCAAACATCCGCAGTTGTCTATAGATATATAAAGCAAATGTAGCAGGATGATGTAGCTGAACAAAGCCAGATATGAATGTGTATGAAGAACAATAAAATGTATATTGATGTAGCAGTAACAGTCCTATCACCAAATTGAAGTAGTTATCATGTAGGAAACTGTAGTTAGAACAGTAGTGTGCATATATGTGCAGCTATTAGAAATGTACAGCATATGTATTGGTATTCGAAGGTGTTAATATTATTTTCTTCACCCCACCCTATAACCACATATAACCCATTACACGTGAAAATGGTATGTGCAATCACAATTAACACCCCTGGACATTTGTCCTGTTGGGTCATAAATATTTGCATGTCCGTTGATGCATCTGCCCTGTTCATACATCCAAACCTGATGGCCTGTTGCCATCAATCAACCCTGCATGTTGTTGGACTGTGAATTGCTGTTCAAATTATGCACGTGTTATGCTCGCTGTTCAATGGTGTGAATATCTGGGTGTTTGGATAATGGGAATACCAATGCATGCTGTTACAAATAATTGTGAATGGTATTATATGTTACTAACCCAAACTGTCATGACATAATGCAAAACATAGTATGACAGGGAAGGCGGGTTCCAACGGACCCACCTCTCCCACCTCAGCTAGCGAGTGCACCTGGCACTAGTGCCCAGTCTGGACCCTCCTCCGGTGGCCCTGTGTCACCTGCAGGTGGAAGCACTGCAGGGGATGGGGCTCGTCCCCCCTCTGCAAGTGTGGCTGGAGGAGAACCACCACTCACCCTCCGTAGCATCTGGACTGTGGTGCGTAGGGAGATCCAGGACTCTGCTCTTGGGCCCCTACGCCACCTTGAGGCACAGGTGGCACAACTTACGGGCAAGCCTGTTGCCCGGCCTACACAGCCCCCAGCACAGCCCCATCCTGGGTAGTGAAGGAACAGTGGCAACTGCCCATGGGTGGGGATATCAGTTCCATTGTTGCCATCTGTGGGCTCATGGGCTCTGGATATCCAAACCTCTGTCCCCGTCAATTGTGTAACCCCTCCACACGTGTCATACACCGCCCCTGTATGCATCTTGTTTGTCTTGTCTGTTGACCTACCCAACCTTCCTCCTCAGCTATACTGACTTCCTTCACCTGACGTACCACTCTCACCTGAAAAAAAAAAAAAAAAAAAAAAAGGGCACTCTGTACCCATAAAAAAATTACGCCCCATACATAGCTGCCCATTGCGCACACATGTCTGCTGGACATGGAAACTATCAATTACAATTGGCTGTACAACAAGTATTATTGTTGTCCTGACACCTCTCTCAGGGGTGGAAGGTTTCAAATGTCACACCAAATTACATACATATGCACAGCTGTTGCTGATGAAGAAATGGGCAGCTATGGGCCTTACCTACATCCCTCCTGCAAATCCCAAGCTTGTTTCCCTACTGTCTTACCCTCTTTGTGACCCCTTTTTCACCACTTTCCTGTCTCCCCATTTTCATTTCTTTCAAAGAAAATAGCGCGAGTGTGCGCCAGAGTAAGCACTGTTAAGCGGTTGTAAGTGGGAGTGCGCGTGTGTGCGCGTAGCTGAATGCCAGTGCGCATGCGGGAGCTCCGCACAAACCAGCGCTAACCCGGTTACAACTGCTTAAAAGTGCCTTAGTCACTCTGATTGACAGGTCCTGTAGACAGTCCAAAAGCAAAATAAAATCCCACTGTCAGTCCCGAACCCAGGAAACAGTAGTCTGCATAACCTACCACTAAGCCATGACTCTTATACAAGAACATTCTGCTAAAATAAATATATCATGTAATAGTAGGAATGAATGTAAAGGGAATATAGGATGTGTAGTACACAAAGCATGTCATTTAGAATTACTGTCAAAACTAGTGGATTTCCATAATACTAGTGTGTGAACAGAAACAGCCATGCTATTTGGTAGCTAGTAGGTAATAATGTCAGTTAATGTACATATATAAATGTTTGTATATTTACATATATATATATATATATATATATATATATATATATATATATATATATATATATAGTTGTAGGTGTAATTGTGCATACACACTTACTACAGGGAACAGGAGAGAGGAATGGAGAAATATGAATCTACAACACAGCCTGAATCATGAGAGAGATACTAACCTTTACACTCACAGAACAGTGTCCACAGCATACCAGCATGGTCCCCGCCTTTACAATCTGAAAGGGCAATGCCTATCTCACATACCCTTTTATAGCACTGTCCTGAAATCACAGTGAGAACTGCAATCAGTACACAACTGGCTGCATGCAATTAGCAAATGCTGGCTTACAATTGGTGCAGAGGCCATCACATGGACCTATGCAGATACCTACAAAAGCATCCTGTACTAACACTCCACATATGCAATACATTCATTGCACTGTCTGGAAGCAGACAGAGGGAGAGAGACAGAGAGAGACAGAGACAGAGAGTGAGAGAAAAAAAAATACACACGCTACACACTGAGTCTAAGCTGTCAGCAGTGACAGTAGCAAGCCGTGCCAGCAGCAGCAAGAAGCAGAAGTAGTGGTAACGCAACCAGTTGCGACAAACACAGGTAATGTAAAGTAGCAGGTTAATAGTCTGCATACTGTGAACTCTCCAAATGTGTCATAGGTCTGTATCTATAGGTATGTCCATGTGATATGTTGTGTGTACGTAGTTCCACCAAAAGGAGATGACTATACATTACATGTCAGTCAGTGTTAGGCTATGATCCTGGTAGCAGTTGTCTGTGCGTTGCCCTCATCAATGGCTATAGTGACTGTTTTGAAAGGTCAGCCAGGTTCGAAAGGCAGGATCAGCCCATCACAAAGGCAAACTGGCCGGGAACAAGTGTCTGCAGGTACCCGATATCGCTGTATATGCATCCCATACTGAATAATACCATAGCTTAGCAGACCAGGCTGGTTATGCTTATGATGCGGTAGTTCTTAGGGTCAGTAGAGGTGCCTCCTTAGTGGTGTGGGACCACTGTTGCTGTATGCCATTGTTCAGGTACATATCCTGTAGTACGGCCATGGTTAAATATCAGTCTTATATGCAGTTGTATGTCCTCTTGGAGGGCATGCAGCACACATCCAGGGATACCATCAGGTCACAGTGATGCTGTGTGTTCTGCTTTGCTGAGGGTGGCCCTCACCTGGACATGTTAGATGATAGGGAGGCTACATTCAGCTGTGATACGTATTTCTACTTGTGGGGGAGAAGGAGGGGAGATACGTGCACCGAACCTGTCTGCAAGAATGTTGCCAATATCTGTGTGTTCGGTGAATGTTAAGTAGGTGTGTATTAACTCAGAGCATATCTGAGGCATTTGGTCCATATGTGTAACATAACTGAAGAAGGCCTTGTGGTTATCTATAGTGTTTGTGGCCATTTCCCTCCCAGAGTAGGCCGTGGCCATTGTTATGAGAGACCGTAGCGTATTACCAGTGCTGACCACAAATGCCTTCCCTTAATGTGAATCTGCTTTGTCCTGCAGTAGCCTCCTGCTATTGTTATACAATCTGCCTCTGGCTGGGGTCCACCGGACAGGATGCCTAACCTTTGTGCATAGGGTCTGGGTTAGAAATGTGTGTGCAAGTTCCATGCAATCTGTGGGATGTCCATGGTAAGCATTCACCAAGGGGTCAGCAGTGTGGGTTGTGGCTTCCACTGGCCCAGTGGACTGCATGGATACCATCTCAGTCCTAACAAGTGAATAACTGTCTAATCACATACATATCAAAGTAGTCTACTGTGCTGGTGGTGGTGGTGGGATATGTATATCCAGGCCGAGTAACTTGTGTCCACATCACACTAGTGGATGACGTTCCACATACAGTACCTTGGTATCAACCCCCAGAGTGAGGTTGTGCATTGGACCTGTCGCAGTGTGCTGACCGATGGGGCATGCTACTATGTTGTATGGAATGTGGCAAGTATTGTTGCATGGGTGTTGGCTGAGCACTGATATCTGGCCATGTACTTGTGTATCCACCACGAGACACACACATGGAACATATGGGAGTAGTAGTATATCACTACACTTGAGTATCATGTATAGTATGTGTGCCATATATTGCTGACATAGTCTGCTGATATCCTGTTTGTGTTCTCTTCCAGGAGATGGCGTCAGCGTAATCCCACCTACTCTGCAGCGGAAGATGAGGAGATACACCAGAGCCTGGTGCGGGAGTATGACATACTGTTTTCCCGCACCAGTCAGAATCAGCAGGAGAGGGCTGCACTGTGGCAAGACCTTGTCCGTAGGGTAAATGACATTGGCACACATAATAGGATATATGAGCAGGTACGACATCACTGCAGTGATTTAATCAGAAATGTCCATCAGCGTGCATCGGATATCCACAGGCAACAGGTTGCCACAGGAGGTGGGGTGGCCACACATCCCCCTCACCAGACTGGAGGGGCTACTCCTAAGTGTTGTGGCTCCAGCCCTGGAACAGCAACAGCAATACACCTGCATCATGATGGAGGCTGGATCCACACAGCAGCACAACATGGAGCATGCAGGTAATATGCCATATGTACACTTGACTGTTCTGTACACTGTTAGTTTATGCATGTGTAAGGTGTGTCCGTGGTATGTAGCTGTCAACATAGTATGTAATTGTGCATGTGTGATATTGGCAATATCAGCAGCTGACGTGTGAAAGGCAACTGGTGTACTACTGCACTGTATCATATGCAGTATCAGTGGCACAGTTGTGCCCACTGACATTAATCTCCTCATTTCTGCAGGTCCCTCCGGGGTTACAGCAAGGCAGGCCATCCATGCTGGTGAGTGTGTTTAACAATGCCTATAATAGTCCTGATAGTGCTAGTAATACTAGTGTAACTCAGTAGTGCTCTGTGTGTATACTGCGGGGTGTGCATGTGTGCAGGTGTGCCTGTGTCCACGTGTGCATGTGTGCATGTGTGCCTGTGTCCACGTGTGCATGTGTGCATGTGTGCATGTGTGCCTGTGTCAACGTGTGCATGTGTCCACGTGTGCATGTGTGCATGTGTGCATGTGTGCATGTGTGCATGTGTGCATGTGTGCATGTGTGCCTGTGTGCATGTGTGCATGTGTACATGTGTCCATGTGTGCATGTGTGCATGTGTGCATGTGTCCACGTGTGCATGTGTGCATGTGTGCCTGTGTCCATGTGTGCATGTGTGCATGTGTGCATAAGTGCATCACTGGTAACATTGTGTGGACACTGTAAACTGTGTTTCCTGTCTTCCTCCCACAGGTTCTGGTGCTGCTCTGGTGTCCTGCAGCAGGGAACCTGAATCTGGTGCCACAGGTACTGGTAATGATGATATCTGTGTAATGGTACAGGAAGGTGTGTCAGGGTCCGCCATTGGTCAGCCAATTGACAGTACACAGCTGTCAACCCTATCATTGCGCACAGTCATCCTGCCAGTACATCCTTTGTCACCATTGTCCCTAGGTGATGGACAGGATACAGTGGACATTGATCAGGGTAATGTGGTATCTGTGGCACATGCTTCCCCACACAGCAGCCATGGGCAGGGTCCTGCGATGGTACCACACAGACAGTTGCCCATGGGTTTTTGTGGGAGCATCCATGGGTGTACTGCCTCTGGCAGACGTGCCCAAAGAGGTCTGTCAACCTCAACTATGTTTCGGGCTGTCATGCAGGCACAGTCGTGTATGGAAAGGTACACCAGACAGGGTCTGAGGGAGCTGAGAGCATGTCGCACAGCCATGACTGACAGTATGCGTGACATCGCGGATGCTATCCGTAATTTCACCGATGTCAGAGACAGACATTGTGGGGACATATTACAGCAGTTCCACAACCAAATGTCCATGAGCCAGGGCAATGGTGGGCGGTTGCGGCATCGATGTGGCCGTATGCCAGCAACAGCAGCAGCTGGCAGTCGGCGTGGATGACAGCAGGCCCGCGCATGCCCCCATAGTGCCAGCAGCAGCCCCAGCAATGCCGTGTCTGTGCTGTCATCGGAACGCCCCAGGAGACCATGTGCACGTGGCTCTGGACAGTCCCAACAGGGACCTGTATCCAGTCAACACACTCCCACTTCTGATGACAGTACCCAGTCTGGCTTAGTACCAGATTTGGTCCGTAGCACCCCTGCCAGGCAGAGGTACCATGTCCATGCCCACAGACACTGATCTGTATGACCTGCCAGGTGCAGTCTATGGCTGTCCACAAATGTATATGGCAGCCATGAGGTGGAACTGTGTGCGTGCATACACACACATGTGAAATGTTAACACCTAGGGCTACCACATACACGCACACACTGCACCAACAGTGCCCCACCCTGTACTGCTGACCCTCACCAACACACATACACACACATGTCAATTGGTGGTATCAGTGGCAGACTCAGGCATACCTAATTCACACCCTGTGCATATGATGAAACTGTGCCACCTCCTGCAATCTCCAACATCAGTGCAGGAACAGGTAAACATGTTGCTGATGCACAGGGTGACTACATAGAAGTGTATTAGTAGTATCATGTTGGTAACAGTACAGTGTGCTGATATGTCTGTGTGTATATCCCAGCATGCCTGATGCAGTAACCGTATGACTGTCCTGAATTGTTATCTGCACCCATAGTACGTACCAAAGTGTAACAGCTGCGCATAATTGCATACCGGTGGTAAGGATGTCAACAGATAGCCACATACATGGGTAGCACAGGGGGGAAGCTAATGCAAGTAGTGATATGCAATGATGGACATGTACAGTAATGGTGGCAAGTTGCCCACAACGAGTATGCAATGTGGATGTTTGCGCATGTTGATATGTGTGCAGTACCAATGTAATCCAAATCACAATTAACTATGACATAATATCAGTTCTACCATGGGCATCTGCACTGTGCATTCCTGGGTACATGTTGATAGTGCCTACATATTTGCACTGTTACCTACTGTTAGTGTTACCCCTTCTTTGTTGTACAATAGACTATTTCCAGCCCTGCTTACTGTAGCTTTGTTTGCATGCATGTTCGCTTGGGGTTCCCTGGAACACTGCTTCCACCTGCAATGCAGAGTTACAGTGCTTCTGTGGACTCCTAGTGACATCTGCATAGCGTACGATACGTATGTCAAGTTTACACATGAGAGAATGTCACTGTCTGTCCTGTTCGCATGTACGTTGCCTATGACACATTGCACATGTCTTACCTGGCATTTACCCACATGTGCAGTCATATATGCCAGTGCTATGAAACAGTAGCAGTACACCCACACATACACACCTTCAGTATGTTGTTCCCCATTGGCCCTATGTGTTGGTACTCACCATGGCAATCACACTACTAGGGTAGCATGTGCAAAGGTAACCTGTGAATCACCTCTATGGTCCAGTTGTGGTTTATGTGAGTCATGTGGCAATTTCACAGCTGCCACATGTATGCAGTCAACCATCACCCTTGGCCAGGAATGTACAACACATGTGTGGGATGCCACCACATAGCCAATCTGGGGACTGAGCACTCTGAACCCAGTAATGCCATACCCTGTCAGGTGGCATGTCAAACTACAGTGAGTACAATACCAGTCAGACATAGACACGCACTGACAGCAAGCTGAACACACTGGGGCATACGTGGGGACTCAGAATAGCATCCTGCCTGAGCATCACACAACTACGCAGCTGGCAGACAGGCATATGTTACGTCGGAACACAGCACATGCCACACATGGCACACACATCCCATGTGCCACACACTCACAGCCTGTAGGGCTACACAACACACCTGCTACAGATGTGTTAGGTACCTCTCTTGGCCGCTGCAGTGGGGTCCCACTCATCAGGCTGTACATGGTGAAGGTCACAGTGATATGCCTCTGGGGCACTATGGTCCACCACAAAACACATGCATACAGGTCAGACAGAGGCATGGACACATATGACTCAGTCATTGACCATGCCACTATGGATGACCTGAGACATACCTCCCTGGACTACATGATAGGGAACATAGAAGGGATCTCTCAGCATGTGGCACGGGCCAGTATGAGCCTGATCTTGGTTGCCATCATACCCTCACCAGGTATGCTACCACTCTATGTAGGAAGGGTGTTCTATGTCTACATTCTGCTCAGTCTCCAATGTCATTCATAGGGTATCCACTGGCTGTCAACGTGTGCTTACATGCTAGGGAAGCCACAATGATGTGCGAGGGGAAGCTTGCACATGACACCCATGGCCCAATGTATATTGGCGAAGCCCCTTGATACACACATACTGCCTTATGCTGCAGGACACAGATTACATAGCCACCTCCGCAGGTATCACACAGGATAGGACACTAACAGTGATGCTACACAACACCAGCAGTGTACACCGCAAGATGCATGCACTGGACACTGTCCTCAGCATGGTGAACTGCAATGTCTGTGTAGTATCAGAGTCCTGATTAACGGCTCACAGGTGCAACCCATCACTGCCAGGTTATACCTCATACCATGCCTGTTGTCCCCTACACATGTAACACTGGACAGGGGTGGTATCCCAAGGCCCCACAGATACACACACCTCCAGGTTGTTGGCACAGCACAAAGCATCAAGGCCTATTCATGTGCAGCTAACAGTGTGTCGGACGGCTGTCTGGTTCATAGCCTGGCACACACAACCTTCCCATACACTGGAAACCCACCTATCCTCCATAACAACAATGGCAATATGCATGCCTCAAGAACTGTCTTTATATGGATGGACCGCGTCCAGCCAAACATTGTGCATGAGCATTACTGTAGCTACAACACACTATTTATTTATTTTTATTTATTTATTCAAATTTGTTGACCGGGAGTGTCCGACTGGACATGGGTCCATTTTCAGTGGAGGCCCGGGGAGAAAAACTCCACAGTAAAATAAACAGACAGTAGTTACATTGGATTACATAGCGATTAACAATTTAACATAGAAATTACTTACAACATATTTAAAGATGAAGAACATAGTACACCAGTAGACAACTAGAATCTTTATCTGTGGAGTACATAACAGGCATTAACAAATGTAACAATGAGAAGTTCCTGCTGTATAATAAGTATTAGGCTTATGAGCATCTGAGCTTGCTATCATCAAGGTAGTTAGTGGAGGTGAAAGAAAGGTAGTAGTTGGATGGGGTGGATGATATTAGAGTGGGAGTTGCAAGGGCATAGCCAGCATGTTTTAGGTGCACTTTTAATAAAGTTTTGGAGTTGGTGCATGATGGTACGGAGGTAATTGTGGGTGGGAGTGAGTTCCATAATTTGGTGATGGTGCAAAAGAATAGTGCTTCACCAGCAGAGTTATTGGCTTTAGTGATCTGCAAGTGATTTTTGTTGCTGGATCTTAGTGGTCTGGTGGGGTGATAGGGTTGGAGTAGATTCTGGAGGGATGGGACATTTAGTAGATGGTTTACTAGTTTGTGACCAAGTGAGAGTTGATACCACTGAAGGAGGTGAGGGAGTTCAAGCCAGCCCAGTTCAGCAAGTGAGAGACAGTGGTGACTACGGTAGGATGCCCCTGTGGCGAATTTGGCAATTTTGTTGTAGCAGGTCTCTAGCTTGTTTAGATCACATTGCCTTAGGTTGGTATATACTGGAGAGGCACAAAGTAGGGTGGAGATAAGATGGGAATTTGCTATTGAAATCTTTGCTGCTTTGGTGAGAAATTGTTTATTTCTGTATAATGCTCCTAGTTTTTTGTGGACTTTATTTATGGTCATGGATATGTGAATGTCAAAATTTAGTTTATTGTCTATTTCCACTCCTAGCAATTTGGTGTGTTCAGTTGGGTATATAGTGGTGTTGCCTTTTGCTGTGATGTTAAAGTGAGAGTTGTTTTGAGTATGTTTGGCGGTTTGGAAGATGAGTAGTTTAGTTTTGTTTGGGTTGAGTATAAATTGGGCATCAGATAACCATGTTTCAACAGCGGAAAAGGCTTCCTGTGTGAATTTTTGCAGTTTGGGTAGGGACTGGGCTGAGCAGATGATGGTTGAGTCATCTGCGTATTGGATGAATGTGCCATGTTTGGTGGCAGAGGCTAGATTATTGGTGTAAACAGAGAAAAGTAGGGGTCCAAGAATGGATCCTTGGGGAACCCCTATGGTGACAGGTAGTTGAGGAGATATGTCATTCTGCCATACAACGGATTGTTGGCGGTCAGATAGGTAACTCTGAAACCAGTTGGTGACTGATTGTGAGAAGGATAGGTTATTGAGGACAGAGATAAGTTGTTTGTGTGGGATCATGTCAAATGCTTTAGATAGGTCTAGGAAAGTAGCAGAGGAGAGATAGCCATTGTTTTTATACTGAAGGATAGTGTTAGTAAAGGAGAGTAAGGCAGTGGTGGTGCTATGGTTTGGTCAGAAACCATGCTGAGTACTGGAAAGGAGGTTGTTAGTAAGGAGGTAGTCTGAGACCTGAGAGTGTATGCATCTCTCTAGTATTTTGGAGAGAGAATAGCTATGGGGTGGTAATTGGTTAGTTCTGCAGAGGGTCTGCCTTTGTGGAGGGGAATTATATGTGAGACTTTCCACAATGTGGGAACGTAACTTTCTGACTGAGATCGGTTAATCAAGATGGATACTGGGTAGGCCAGAGCATCAGCTGCGATTTGTAGGTATTCACTTGGGAGGCTGTCTGCTGCTAATTTGGTGGGTTTAAGTTTAGTTAAGAGTTTTTTTATGTTGGAGGTATGTACAGAAGAAAAAGAGAAGGCAGTGGGGAGATTACTAGTTGAAGGTGTGGGTTGGAGGGGAGGAGGGTTGTGTTGTTTAGCTAGTGATAGTATGGTTTGGGGGAGTGAGGGATGTTAGGAGGATGTTAGGAGGAGGGGTACTGACTTTACCTGGGTGGAGGATGGAGTTTATGGAGGACCAGAATTGTTTGGGGCTGTGTTGTGAGGAGTCTAGGGCAGACTGGTAGTTTTGGAATTTGTCCTGTTTTATTAGCTTTTTGACTCTATTGTGTAGTTCTAGGAATGTTTGTCTAGCTGCGGGGGGTTTGGTTTTGCACCAGTGCTCCCAGGCTTTATCCCTGTTTTTCATTTCTGACTTAGTGGTTTTCTGTAGCCATGGGGAGGGTTGTGCTTTGGTTCTGGAAAATCTTATGGGGGCATGGTAATTAAGGATGTTCAGGAAGGTAGTATTAAAAAATTCAACTGCATCATCTAGACTGAGGTACTTTAGAGGATGCCAGTTACATTCTTTGAAGGATGCGATGAATGTGAGTGGGTTAAAGTTTAGTTTTTTACGTATTTGACGATAGATGACAGGTTTAGCTTGGTACAGGTATTTTATGAGTAGGACTGTTGGGGAGTGATCACTGAGGCTATCTGATAAGCAGCCTGTTATATATGACTGGGGGTTCTTACTGACTAGTATCCAATCCAGGGTAGTGTGCTTGCTGCAGTTTTTATTTTTCCTTGTTGGTGACTGGACTAGTTGGGTGAAGCCATGAAGGTGTACATGATGGGTTGGATCCATCCAACTACTACCTTTCTTTCACCTCCACTAACTACCTTGATGATAGCAAGCTCAGATGCTCATAAGCCTAGTACTTATTATACAGCAGGAACTTCTCATTGTTACATTTGTTAATGCCTGTTATGTACTTCACAGATAAAGATTCTAGTTGTCTACTGATGTACTATGTTCTTCATCTGTAAATATGTTGTAAGTAATTTTTAACACTAGTTGAAGGGTTCCCAGCATGTGGTCACTGAATTGCAGTGGAATGACATGTTACCACTCCCACAACAGGTGGGAACATGCAGCACCTGTACATCGACTACATGTAGACTATATGGCCCAGACCAGATGTGTATCCCCTGCTGTAGGTATTTTACCATATACACCCACACTGTATAGACACATACCGCGTGCGGCCCCTGCACAGTAAGCCACAGTCATATTGTTATGCATTGCAAATACCATTTATCCACTCGAGGCATGTGTCAGACATGGTAACTACTGCAGGTCACAGGTATTTATGTGTATGTGTCATACACATACATCATGTGTGCATTGCCATTGCTGGTTTAGGCAATGGCATGCATTGTTATGCACAAAGACCCACACAAGGTCATAATGTGTGACACAACCACACGTGGCACTTGTGGGTTACCAAAACATACATATCTGTACTCTGACAATGGTAATAGACTCAGTAGCAGAGCGCACTATTGGCATTACTGGCCAACTAGCCCTGTTTGGCTGTGCTGATAGTGTGGTGACATCCCCTGTGTTTACTGGGGGAATATGCAGCATCTGGTGTATTATCGTATTTGCCAAAAGGATCTGTTCTCTCACACTTGCATTTACACACACCCTACTAACCCCACACACACACACTTGTCATTTTCAGGATTCATACCCCTTCCTAACTAAGTCACGACACATGAGAGAGACACATTAGCGAAGCGCACTATTTGGATTACTAGGAAGTTCCTTTTCTCTGGCTGTACTTATAGGGTACTGACATCATCAGTGTTTTGAAAGGGTAATGTGCATCAGGTAGTGTGATCTCCTGATTGCCAAAACTAACATGTTTTTCATACAGAATTGCACACACACAAACTCCACACATCCAAACACACACACACTTGTAGGTTTTAAACCCCTACCTAGCTATGTTATGACACTTGAGAGTGACGCTGTAGCGGACTGCGCTATTCGGATTACTGGTAGGTGTCTCTTCTCCAGCTGTATGTATAGGGTGCTGACATCATCACTGTTTGGAAAGGGTAATGTGCCTCATGTAGTGTGATCTCCTGATTGCAAAAAAGCACATGTTTTGCATACAGAATTGCACACACACAAACTCTCCACATCCAAACACACACATTTGCAGGTTTCAAACTCCTACCTAACTATATTATGCAACTTGAGAGAGACGCATTAGCAGAGTGCACTATTCGAATTACTGGGAGGATTTCCTTCTCCTGCTGTACATATAGGGTGCTGACATCATCCGTGCTGAGATAGGGGAATGTGCATCCTGTAGAGTGCTTTAACAGTTGCCAAAAGGGACATCTCCCTGACACAGACTTGCACACACACTAAGCCCCCTCCACACACACTGGGCAGTTGCAGGATTCAAACCCCTACCTAACTATGTTATGACACTCATGACAAATGCATTAGCAGAGCGTGCTATTCAAATTACTGGGGGGGGGGGTCCTTCTCCTGCTCTACTTATAGGGTGCTGACATCATCCGTGCTGAGATAGGGGAATGTGCATCCTGTAGAGTGCTTTCACAGTTGCCAAAAAAGACATCTCCCTCACACAGACTTGCACACACACACTAACCCCCCTCCACACATACTAGGCAGCTGCAAGATTCAAACCCCTACCTAACGATGTTATGACACTCATGACAGATGCATTAGCAGAGCATGCTATTCAAATTACTGGGAGGTTTCCCTTCTCCTGCTGTACTTATAGGGTGCTGACATCATCCGTGCTAAGAGAAGGGAATGTGCATCCTGTAGAGTGCTTTCGCAGTTGCCAAAAGGGACATCACACACACACACACACACACACACACACACACACACACACACACACACACACACACACACACACACACACACACACACACACACACACACACACTGAGCAATTGCATGGTTCGAACTCCTACCTACCTATATTATGACACTTGAGGGAGATGCATTAGCAACTGGGCATCTGGTCTGCACCTGCAGTATTTATAGGGTGCTGACATCTTTATTTCTACAGAGTTATGTACATCTAGTACTACCTGTCAGGTGGGGGATAGCATATATATGCATCAGGGTCAGATATGCACATTGCACTTGCAGGTTATGTTCTATACCATGCTTCGTGACTACAGGACCTGTAACACACAACACAACCAGTCCAGAACACCACACCCACATCCAGGACACACACTTAGCTTCCCTGGGAACAGTGCCAGGATATGCAGGTGCTCACATACACCATTCCAGTTTTTAACATCGGGTACAGGCATATTGTGTGTGAGAACTACTCAGGCCTCTACCACTTTAACCTACAGTAACTACAATTTGTGGGTCCATGTGCTATGGCAGAACCACACACCACAGCCACATGGGGGAATACATATTGCACCTGTCCATCTGCAACATGGGTACTCACTGTTCCACACCAGAGGTAGACCACCATTGTTGATATCTGACCATACCCACCTGTTCCTGGACATCCATATCCCATCCCCACCCCCAGGCAAGGTTGACACTGCACACAAACTGTATTTAGCACAAGCAGACTCTACACTTGTGAAGACTGGGGTGACCGACTTCAAAGGACCCATGCTGGGGGACTATACTGGCCACTCAGCATAATCCTTGACAATTGCATTCTATGAGCATGTGTATGGTTTGCATTGATCATGCTATCCCACATATACCCATGACTGCTCCACAACAAGACACCTGTCAGGTGTACTCCAGCCATATATGAGCCATCCAACAGACAGAGTGAGCTAATACATTGCAGAGCTGTAGCCCACAGAGGGAGGACATCTGTGAACAGTTCCTGCATGACACTTCATTCCCACATAATCATCACAACACAGTGTTGACAGTGGAATTGTCCAGACAATGCAGATAGGGCTCCCCTCAGTCTGTTATTGACGGCCACTTACTGTTAGGGATCCTCTGCAACCCTCTTCCAGCACACACCAACAACATGGCTGTGGCTTAGCACATTCAAACACTAGGATCTCCACTGTGCCCCTGCTTGACAGAGGCACAGCTCACTAGCCTCACACGTTGCCTTATGTGATCTACTTTACAGTGGCACAGTAGCCTACTGTACTGGGGATGCAGATGCCAAGCACACTCTGGCTGAGCTGTCATTCCCTAAGGCAACAAGCCTAGTATTGACCTCTACACCCATATGTTCAATTGTCAGATGCACAATATTTGTTGTGCTGTTCTACTGTTTGCATGTCTTTATTGCCATAGCATTCCCTGTTCCTATGAACAACTTGTGTATCTGTGGAAGATGTTTGCATATGACAGTGATCCACTATATCACTTATGTCTCTGTAGTCATTTACTGTGTGCACTGGGCAGATTGCTGTGTTGTGGTTGGTTCCTGGACTGACACGTACAAATACCAGATATGTGTGGCCAACTGCTAAACGGAGATATGGCCTAAGTGCGTGAGCATGCCCAGTTCAGCCTTTCCATGGCATGTCATCTGACATATGCCTCATTTATCAAAGTGTGCGAGCATGCCCAGTGTGAGCTTTCCATATGTTGCACTCTGAAGTCCACCACATATTTGGGTGTGTGTGAACTTCAACAATATCTCACATTTATGGTTGTGTGCTGGGTGTCATGTTGTGTACTAACTGGCCAACTGCTTCATGTCTGCCACAACAGGAATTATACTGTGCCTGCAGGGATTGCATGGGATACTTTGCAGACAGTTGTCAACATACTTTCATAATGACCTAACACTGTAGTACTGTATAGTGTACTGGTTCAGTACTTTCACTGTGGTGGACAGTATCCTGGGCTTTAGTCCTATCACTGCTTGACATCTTCATAGTGTGCACAACAGACTGTGTAGGGGCCAGTTGTGCACATATGACCATGTTGCATTATGTTCAGATATGGACTACCTACACCAGGCTCGTCCAACATTGGTAGTGTATTCCACAACATAGGTGGACATTGGCAAACACTAGCGATGTTCCCTAGGCCATTTCTGATGCTAGTCACAGGGTGCGTTTGTCCTTCGACACACATTGTAACTGGAGTTTTCCATGACATATGTCATGGTTGATATACTGTGCCTCCATCTACCTCTGACATAACAGTGATACCCAGGGTTTACCTACCATCTCCCATCCACTCATCGGGATTCCTTTTGAGGGGTGTTGATAGGTGACATTCTGGCTATCCTGTACTGGGAGTCTACTCAAGAGTGGGGGTGCCTTCTGTGTTATGGATCATTCTGTACAGCTTGTCCTATGTATGTCAGTGCTGGGGTTCAGGTCTCTCATGTGCATAGCTCACTGCCATTCAGATTGTACAAGGTGCAGCATGTTCATTGATTCCAGGTTGGACATGGCTTCATACATCAGGCACAGCTTGCCTGTAGCTGGGCAGTATGGCAGTGTGTGGGGCTGCAGATTGTTTACTCAGGCAACACATGGCATCTGTTCATGCTCTTTGCTACTCCTGGTGGGGTACTGTTGTGGACTTTACAGTTGATGGAGGTGTCTGCTGAGGTTTATCCCACAGGGGCTATTGTAGTCAATTGTGATGCTGATGAAGGATGATTGCAAAGCCACAGTGACCTCCCTTATCTACATCTGACAACCTTCATGACTGGGTGGGTATATGGTATGTTTCTGCGAACACTACAGCCACATGTTTGTCCAGTGCAGGATATCTATCACCTTGCGTCCCCAGGTCTCTCATTACATGTTAGGTATGTAATGGGTTAGCACCTGTGTGGTAATTTGTGGGCACTTACTGTATATCCACGGTGGTTGTCTATCCACAGTTCTGCAATTAGCTTGCTGACATGGCTATGGCTCCAGTTGTCTGTTTGTAGGTGGCCCTTTTGTGGGTTGCTTGTGTCAGCTGGAGGTCGGATATGGTGGGCTGTTTGTACTCCTCTGCATACATGTTCAGTCACAGTCCTTCCATGTTGGCATATACCTATGGGACATATATACAGAACGGGGGGGATCCAGGACCAAGCCTTGTGGGATGCCACTCATATCTTCTTTGTAGTCTGACATGGATGCAGCATGTCTGACCATGTCAGTTCTGTCCTCGGCCTGGTTTGCAACCCCTCTACTGACATAGGGGTATATATTTAAGCTGGTGAACATATCCATACTGAACTCGTAGGGTATTGTCTAGAAGCATATGCACAGTCCAGCTATGCTGTGTGGACCACATTGCCCTCATCAATGACCTTAATGACCGCTTCAAATGGGTCATACATGTTTAGGGGCAGGATCTGCAGTTACGACAGCCACACTGTGTAGGGTCCAGTATCAGTAGCTCCACGATAGCTTTATGTCTGCGGTATATACTGATCCTTTCCATAGCTGTGCAGACCAAGCTTGTCAGGATCCTGGGGTGGTAGTTTGCAGTATCCATTCAGGCAACACCTTTGCTGTGAAGGACCACTGTTGTTGTACACTGCTCTTTGGGTACATATCCTGTGGTAAGGCTGACATTGGGCAGTAGTGTGATTTGGTATTTCATTATTCTTGGAGTCCATGTTGGCCTCAGCCCAGGACACCATCACATACCTTTGCTGCTGTGTGTTTTGCTTTGCAGATGATGGCTGTTACCTCAGCATCTGCAATGTCAGGGGACCAGCAGTCTGCTGGGATAGATATTTTGCATTCTGGGGGGGGGGGTTTGCACTGCACCTGTCAGGTCATATGTTGGCAATATGTGTGTGTGTTTGGTATGTTGTTTGTAATATCTGTGTGATTCGGAGCATATCTGTCGATTCCCAACATGGTTCCTACTATCAGTTAAATAAGCCTTGTGATTCTCCTTAGTGTCCTGTACAATTTGTATCTTCATAGGTTCATGGGTTCATACTAGGCTATCCACCCTAGGGCATTAGTAAGCCAAGCCAGAGTGTGTGTGTCTTTCACCGCCCCTTGCTATGTGACTATTATGGCCATTTATTATTTTCTTTACTGTGCCTCTGTCTGGTCGTGACACAGTGAAGACCCCCAGTATACATGTACGATCATCCATCCACTTGGCAATATTCCTGTTGAGGGGTGTCAGTAAGGGGCTCTGCCTAACATGGATTGGGATCCTGTTTCTGGGTGTGGGGAGCCTCTGGGTTATGTATCTGTCCCTCCAGCACATCCTATTTCATTATGTGTTGAGGCTGACATCTGTCACTGTCACAGCTCCAATGGCTTTGATTTCCTGTGGTGGAGCATGCCCATTACTCCTGTGTTGGACATGGCCTTGTACAACAGACATACAATGCCTCTGTGTAAGCAGTCTGTGACTGCATTCAGCTGGGGTGTCTACGGCCAGGCAGCATATGACATATATTTGACACCCTTTATCCTCTTGGTGGGGTACCTTTGAGGTCTTCCAAACTGCTGCAGGTGTCACGTACAGTACATCCCATATGAGTCATTGTACTAGATTATGGGTGTGATAAGGGAACAGTACAGAGGCACAGTGACCTCTGTTGATGTAGATGTGAAACCTTTCATGATACGGTGTCCAATATCGACAATCTTCCTAGCCACATTGGCATTGTGTGTGTCACATGACAGATTACTGTCGACTTGTGTCCCTAGGTCCCTGATTACTCCTTGCATACATAATGGTTTACCACCTATGTGGTAATTTGTGAGTACCTTGTCTGGTATTTGGTGGGACATTCATACTGTCCAGTGTCTTCAGGATGTCTGGGTGGAGTTCTTGTGTGTGAGAGTGTGGTCTGTCACATGCTACAGACTGTACAGCAGTTTTGACTACACTTAGGTGCACATGGGTGGTCTTCACTGCTTTGTGCATTGTCAGTTACCTGGCTGTATGGGTGTCTGTGCTGCATATGGATACTCCCCCTCCTTTGATGTTTTGGTCCAGGTGTTGGGTCCATAACGCATGATATGTGGTATAACCTGGTAGTGCTGGTGTGCTATCACTAGGCTTGCAGCAGGCTTCTGTCACTGCACAAACATCGATGTTCTCCATACTGGGAAGTGCCTCAGGGGCATGCATATTGCAGTTTACATATCTGGCATTGGTCAGCATTACCCTTATGTTTCTTACCACTTATGTTTTCTAGGGTGGTGGGTAGTCTTTTTGGCCTTGCCTACATACGGCTCTATGGAGGTGGCAAAGGCCTTATCTAGTATCCAAACGCACATGGGTAACAGGTGCAAGCCATCCCTGGAACAGCAGCATGGCTTGTCATGCATGACATCTCAAGCAGACAGACATTAGACCCTCTTGGACTGACAGCTGTAACTGTGCCACCTGTTAAAGATGATCATTCTGTGTTTGTACTGTGGCATCATTCTTGGTGAGGGTTGGATGCTGCACACAGCCAGTGTCATACCGACCTGGGGTACATACTCAGAGAGCTCATCCATGTCTCTTTTCATGTAGTCCAGGGAGGTACATCTCAGGTCATTCACACCAGCATGGACATTGAGTGCATCATATTTCTGCTTGCTTTGGGGTGACCTGCGTACTTGTGTTATGTGGCATATTATGGCAGCCTACAGGCAGCTTACTGTACCCTTTCCCTTGTTCAGTCTGGTGAGTGGGACAGCAGTGTGTCTGCCTATACATACACCTATTACAACTGTATCAGGCATGTTGTTTCTCCTTCTGGCCTGTGACTGTTTGGCACACCAGCTTTTTGTACTATGTGTTGCATGTGCTATGTTTGGAGGTTGTGGTTGCTTGGGATCTGCTTTGGAGGCTTCTGTTGGTGTGGTGTGTTTGTAATTAGGGCATCCAGGAATGTTTTTCTGTGTTTATGTGTTTGGTTTACAGTTGTGGTAGGTCTATGTGGGACTGGGTTTGTGGTGTATGTGGTTACCTTCTCCTCCTGACTAGTTTTGACAGTACTGAGTTGCGGGAGCTCAGGTTCCGGTTTGGATACATGGTTGCATCTATCACATATATTTGTATTTATTGGGGGGAGTTGTGGTTGTCTGTGTACTTGGGACAGGTGTCACATTGCCTCTGGATTCACAGATTCTACTTCTTGTGGCTGAACTTAGTGGATTGTATGTGTGGAAATATGTTATTGCCATACTACTGATCAGTGATTACTTCTCTTTTTATGTTTGCTCTATCATGTGGTAGCTTCCTCATTCTCTTGCATGGTTTGGTAATGGCTGGAGTCCAGCATGCCAGATGCCTGTGTGTATGGCATTGTGTCTTGTTGTTATTTGTGATTGCATACTCCAAGCATTCCTGGCTGTGTTCATGGAATGCCTGTATAACATGTTCTGCGGTGTGTCCTATATTCTGCACTTGCACAGGGCCTTTCGTGGATTCCACATCAGTTTGGAGGGGTGCAACCTATGCTTTACACATGTTTTTCACTGTGGTATTCTGTCCAGGGACTGGGGTCGGGATGTGTATATCCAGTGTGATTACTCTATGGTCTGGTCTTACCAGTGAGGGATACACTTCTCATCTTGCCATCCAGTACACATGTTGCTGATTATCACATCCAGTATGCTTACCCCTCTTGTGGGAGTGGTACGTTGTTCCTGGGCATTTTGGTTTATGGATTCTGGGAACTTTTCTCCGACTGTGTTGGTGCTAGTATAATGCTCCCGGTGTATGTCTGGGTATTTTCAGTCAAGCATTATAATGTGGTTTGGTGGGCTGGATATATTCATGTATTCCAACATAGGCCAGGTGCAGTTCCTGGTATTAGGACAGTAGTCTGCAGCAGGCTATATACTGGGAGGCAGTTTTAGCCATTAGTATTTGACCATGGCTATTCAATGCTGCTTCTTGTTGTGGTACCAACATGGGGGTGTGGTTATCCTTGACATTTATTGCTAGTTACCCTCCTTTTGTAGCTTATTCCATGTTTTGTAGCTGTACAGCACAGTATGAGGTGTGACCTGGTAGTGTTAGGGTGCTGATGTGAGCCTTGACCCAGTTTTCTATTACAGGACTGATATCTACATTCTCCATACTGTGTGCGTTTACACTGCACACATCTTGCTGTTTAGACTTCTGGCATTGGGTAGCATTACATCTAGGTTCCTATCCCTTGTGGTAGCTATGAAGGTGGGTTTGTGTTTTGAGACTTACCTATTCAGGGCATGCTGTGGGTGCTGCCAGCCTTTGCCAGTATCCATGGGGCCTGGACTGATAGGTGCACGCCACCCCTAGCAGATGGTGCATCATGTCATGCTCTGCATGTCTTCCCAGGCTGGAACACATTGGCTCCCCTTTGACTACCTGCATTACTTCAGCCAGTTATAGCTATTTATCATCCCATCGTCATTTTGTGGCTTCATGCTTGGTGAGGGTGGATGTTAGTCAGGGTCCTCAGGTGTGCATATAGTACATGGTGTTACATTACTTAACACATGGCATTCATGCCTCAGGTGGTGCTGCAGGGCTGCCTCTGTCGGATGCGCATATTACACTCCCTCTACATGTTTGTGAGCAGGTCATGTCATTTTAGGCATCCCTGTTATTATTTGAGTGAGTCAGAGGGGGTATCATTCCCAGGGTTCCTACTGAGCCAGTGTATGTGCTATGCGTTGCCTCTTTGCCAAGGCCAGGGCATACTGGGCATGCCTCCTTCTGCCTACTGGGGCAGGCTCAGGTTGTTCCTCCTCCAAGTCACGCTCTGCCTGTGATGGCCTTGGCAATGGTGGGGGGCTGTTTGGCCCAGCCCTATGCTGGTCCTGCTGCAGCTGTTTTCACAAGATCATATTATGTAGCATAGCACATACCATGACAATTTGGGTACATGTAGTTGGTGTGTACTGCAAGGCTCCACCAGATGTGTCCAGACACCGGAACCGTGACTTGAGCAGCCCAAACACACGCTCTATTATATTACGTGTTTGTGCATGTGCCTCATTATGGCATTCCTGTTCAGGTGTGTGTGCGTTTCTGATGGGTGTCATCAGCCATGGCTCCAGTGTATAACCTGCATCCCCCACTAGGTGTCTGTGTGGGATGTCCCCATTGGCAAATGTCTGGTACAGCTGTGTCAAATGCCAGATGTGGGAATCATGGTAACTCCCAGGGCAGCCAGCACACACATTCATTATTATGCCCTGGGCATCACACACGACCTGGCAGTTAATGGAGGGGAAGCCCTTGCGGTTAATGTAGGCCCTACCCCACTCACTGGCTGGTGCTTTGATGCGTATGTGCGTGCAGTCTATTGCACCCACTACCTCAGGGTATTCCGCTATTTGCTGGAAGAGACGCATATTGCTGGCCAATACCTCACGGGCATTGGGGAAATATACATGATCACCGACATGTGCTGACATGGCATCCAGGAACTGGTGCAGTACCCTGGAGGCTGATGCCTGTGATATCCCCATCATATCACCAGTTGGTCTCTGGAAGGTACCTGTTGCTAGTATTCTTAGGCCAACACATACCTTGGTTTCCACTGTGATGGGTTCCCCTCTGTTGGTTCTGTGTGTGAGGAGTGGCCTGCACAGCTCAACTATTTGCTGCAGAAGCTCTCTGTCCACTCTGTAGCGCTCTACTATCTCCAGCTCATGTAACCCATGGTAGGTGACCCTGGGCCTGTACACTCTTCTCCGTCTCCTCACTGTGGGTTGTCTGGCACCATCTGCATTGTCACCACCCTCAGCAAGTCGCCTATGTCTCATTATGACAGCTATGGCAGCCCCTAACATTTCTGCTCTGAGTGAAGCTTTTTCAGTTTTCACTTCTATTAGCTTACTCCTGTCTTGCAGTGTCTCTTGAGAGAAACATCCTGCACTGCTGTTTGCAGTGTTTTAAGTGCTGGGCTGGGCTACTATTCTGCCTGTGTAATTGCCTGCTTCTAATTGTTTTCACCTGCTAGCTCCAGCAGTATTCCCTGCTAGCTTCCTACTAATTCTGCTGCTTCCTTTTTCCTTTCTGTTTCCTCAGGGGGAAGCAGCGTGCATACCAGCAGAAACGCGCTCACAGTGGCTTACATGCGCGCTCACATGCTTACACGGTTTACAATCATCTTATTCGGGTTAACACGCGTGCACACCAGCGCAAACAGTGTTACAGGTCTGCCAACAGGCTCCTACATGCTCAGTCTGCCCTACACGTGCGCACACTGCCCTACTCGCGCTTCATGGCACGCACACATGCGCATGCATGCCCAGCAAGAAACTTTAGTGTAAGTAACAGTGTACACCTTCCATTTCTTGACTTTCCCAGACTTATTTTGTGGCACTCCTCTTTCCCTGATCTGTGTCTGCCATCTGTCATGTTACACTGACCTCCAATGAACTGCATTTCTTTCTACCATTCCCCCCTGTGATGTCACCTATCTCCTACTCTATTCCTCCCCCTTATGTATCTCTTACACTACTCAGACTGTGACTGTACTCATTTGCTATGTGACTGTGAGATTCAGTATCCTAAGCCTCATTTACATGAGATTGCCTACTAATGCTTAGTTACATGTCTTACACTCAGCTTCCCCCCTTAGTAACCACTACACAGTGGCCATGTTGTTTTTGGTCTGCTGGTCCCTATATTGACGTTCCATGTACTGCATAAAACCCACATTTGTGGGTTTATAACCTTCATTTTTATGTTTTACACAGCACAGCCCGTTTGCGCGGGGCTTCGCTGGGATCGCCGAAAAAAATTATATTTCTATTATTTTTGCATCGGGTTACCTTGCCAATGGCCACATATTTGGCCATTGGCATGCTGCCTGACACATATGCACCCTTTATTTGGAGCTGACATGGCTCCGTTGTGAATTTTGCAGAAACGTACTCAGTTGTCAACTAAGTACATTTCTGCAGCTAAAACATCTCTTACACGGGCTGGTTTCTGCTTCATGGATCGCTAATATACCTCATTTGTATACCTTTCGGCTGCAAGTGAGGTATTTAGCATGTCCACGCCCAGTCCATGTAAGAGACGTTTTAACTGGTCTCTTACACGGAGTTTAGGGCTGTTCCTGGATCTCGAGGCTTACATGGAGTGTCACACGTCTCTTACACTCCGTGCAAGCCTTCATGAATCCTGCCCAATGTTTTAACTCTAAGGAACTGCAAAAAAGGAATATTGTTTATACTATATCTGGGGCCCATACTATTAGCTTCCATCAAATAATTTTTATGGAATGGTTTCCTAAATAATGGTGATGTTCTTCTGTGCTATCTTAATTTTTGACACCTGCACATCTAAAAAATCCAAAGTGTTCTGATGACATTCAAAACTAAAAGGTATGCCCCACTTATTACTATTTCTGAAATCCAACAATTCCTGAAGAAAGATAAAATTTGATGTCCATACCAGACAACAATCATTGAAATAACTCAAAGGCACAAATGTTGATGTCATGGCTGGTATAAGTAAGTTGTTCATCTATAAATGCCAGAAAAAGGTTGGCATAAATAGATACAAACGAAGCACCCATACCTGTCCCCTTCATTTGCAAAAAATAATTATTACCAAAAGGAAAGACATTCTTAGTGAGAACCTGTCCGGTGAGGCGTGACAAAAATGTGTTAAAACCTGGACTTAAATAACTGAGTTCTCTGTAACCAGAATTCTAGAGTCAGTAGCCTTCCCCAGTGGGGTATATAGGTATAGAGTGAATTAACATCTATACTACACATATATCAAGATACTTCATTCTGTAAACGATATATATGTTTAAGAAAGTTAGTTGTATCTTGTATTCTGGATCTAAAACAAGCTAAAAGTGGTTTTAAATACTGTATAAGAAATTCACAAAGTGGCTCTGTAGTTGACCCTTTCCCCAACATTGTTAGTTTTCTGTGGGGTTTAACAGAGTTTTTATGGATCTTAGGTAGTATATAAAATTTTGAATCTGTGGTACATCTACTATAAACTGCAAAGCCAATTTTATGAATAATACCTTCATCTACTGCTGACCATAAAATGTTATTTATTTCTTTGTTAAATTTCCAGGTCAGATCCAACACCATTTTTCTTCTTAGTGACATTAGATGTAATAAACAAACAAATTCACTTTTCAAATATGTGTAGAACCTTAATGCTTTGTTTATGTTTGTGTGGATAGAATATATATAGAAGTTTCAAATAAAGTAAGCTGTCAACAGATTTTGGACAAAAAAGAAAAACAATGGATTGTCATGCTGGGTGGTTTGTTTGCACCTGTTTTAAATGAATATTTTTAACAGGGGTGGCCCGTGCTATTGGACTGCCAGTCTGCAGCCCCCCCCCCCAGCTGTAAAAAATGAAATTAAAAGAAAATAAAAAAATATAAAAGATACAAAAATGTCATGGACTTTCGTGCATGCTCACTAGTCCGGACTGCTGCTGAGACAGTCTGGAGAATGCGCAGACTGTTGCAGTCTGGACTGAGAAACATGGAAGAGCAAGATTCCAGAAGTCTATACAGTTGTAACTGCAATAGACTGTCCTGGAAAGTTGCTGGGAAACTCATCGGAGTCCGACTGCAAAGTCAGTCTGGAGTTTGCAGTCTCGTCAGGGGAAGATCTCGCGATGTGGACAGGCATGGTTTGCAACTATGGATTTTATGTGTGGATGGGCATGATTTGCAGCTATGGATTTTATGTGTGGATGGGCATGATTTGCAGCTATGGATTTTATGTGTGGAGAGGGTGGCTAGACTCATGGTGGTGTGGTAGGGAATACCTCAGGCTTGAACCCTGTACCTTGTATGCAGGTGTTAAAGACCTGAATTCCCTACCCACCACCATTTGTAAAAAAAACTGCAGGTTTTTGCCTCATATTTGATCTGATCTGTTCCTCATAATATCTGTGGTTTCTAAATGCTGCAATGCTTGATATTTGATGGTGCAGTGGTAGCATTGTTGCCTCACAGCTGCAGGTTTTCAGGTTTGAGTCTTGGCTGGGGTGCCTTATTTGTGGGGTCTGCATCTTCTCCCTGAGTTTGTGTGGGTTTGCTTTTGTGTCCTCCCATGTTACAAAGACATGTCTGCACTATTTCTTCCTGGGCCTCTGCTGAAAATTGTTTTTTTGTTCCAAGTCAGACTGTCCTGATTAACAAATGTTAAATAAAATTGACAGGCATTTGAATTTCAGACTTCAGGTTTCTGAATGTTTAACTCCTTACATATTTGATGGTGCAGAGGTAGCATTGTTGTCTCACAGCTATAGGTTTTCTGGTTTGATTCTTGGCTGGGGTGCCTTCTGTGTGGAGTCTGCATCTTATCCCTGTGTTTGTGTAGATTTGCTCTGGTGTCCTGCCATTTTACAAAGACATGTGTCTGCAGTATTTCTCCCTGGGCCTCTGCTGAAAATTGTTTTTGTTCCGTCAGAAGTAAAATTGACAGGCATTTGAATTTCAGACTTCATATTCTTCAGAAAATACATAGTAACACAACCTAAGTTTATAAGATGAATATTTAAAATGTGTCCTTATTTTTGGGACTATATTACCCCATTATTGGCTTTGTCCAGGTTTTTTGTGCTAAGGTTGACAGCTATGGCAAGAAATTAATTCACTGAATATGTTTGAGGGCTGTATTCCATCATTAATGGGTTTCTCCAAGTGTTTTGTGCTAAGAGGTTGACAGTTATGGTGAGAACTGAATTCATTAAATGATAGCCATTTAAGTTTCAGTCTTCCGCTCTTCCACAAAGCAGCTGTTATGGCGTAGTGGTATGTTGCTCTGACTGTTTTGCACAGGGACCTTGGCAGTAAAATGTATGGTGGTAACACAGCATTTTTCTTTCACAAAGCAGCTGATTTGGCATAGTGGTATGTTCTTCTGACTCTTTTACACAGGGACCTTGGCAGTAAAATGTATGGTGGTAACACAGCATTTTATTCTAGCAACTTTCCAAGATTATACAAGCAGTGTTTAATGTGTCCCTGGTTTTGGGGCTTTTGACCACCCCCCCCAATAAATTTGGCTTTTTCCAGATTTCTTGTGCTGCGAAGTTGAGATGCAGTTGAGTATTGAATAGATTTCACAAGGAGCTGAGGGCTGCAGGGGAAGAGAAGTTTAGTGCTGCTTATGGTAAGGCAGTTTGCATTGTTAATAGCACAACAGGTTGTATACTTGCTTTTGATGCAGAAGGTTGTTGGTTCTACTCCCACAAGGAATGAATACTGCCATACTGAAAAAGTTAAAATACTAATTATGAGCCTGTTATCAGTTTGCCATCCATTTCCTATTGCAATATTACTAGCTTATCATTTTTAATGTAATATAGGCAATTTATTTCTCAAGGGCATCAGACACTTAATTTTTCGATGAAACCATGAAATATAAAGGTGTTTGCTAGCAGCAACCTCTTCATTAGTTACAGATTTATTTAATGTGGAATTATTTAGATGACTTTTTTACTTCTTCAGAGATTGTGCATATTTACTGATAATGGTGGACTGTAGAATTGTGCATATTTATTGATAATGGTGGACTGTAGAATTGTGCATATTTACTGATAATGGTGGACTGTAGAATTGTGCATATTTACTGATAATGGTGGACTGTAGAAGTTTGAGTAGACTTTTATGATGGAAATGTTCTGAACTGGGCAGTTTTGTCATTATGGGTGCATGCATTTTATTTCATTGTTTACTGGAAAGATGTTCTGAATTGGGCAGTTTTGTCATTATTGGTGCATGCGTTTTGTTTCATAGTTTACTGGAAAAATGTTCAAAACAATAGGAAGGTGTATCAAAGAGCACATGTATGTTTCATATGCAAGGGGCCTAGGATTTGAAAACAGCCCAGAATTAATCTTTATCTGCCACTGATAAAATGTGTCTTCTTTGAATGTGGGTTTCAATGCTGTTTCAATGAATGTGAGTTTCAAGGGCAGAGAAGTTTTAATGCTAAGTTTGTTTAGCAGATGTCTTAGTGTTTGTGTTGTAAAATGCAAAATAAAACTTTCAAATGAAGTCCAAATCATCATAGAAGTAAATCAGTATGCACATTAGTGTTTATGGTAAATGGAGTGAAATAGCCAAATAATGGATCATTGGAATGGCTGCAGGGGGAGGCTCCATTTTGTGAGGGGGAAGGGCGGCAAACTTAAAGACAGCCCCAGCTGAACTATACCTCCCAACTGTCCAGATTTTCAAAGAATGAATAGATTTTTGCTTCTTATTTTTGGTTTGTTCCTCATAAAATTTGTGGTTTTCTGGCAAATCATTTAGGAATTAAGTCACTAAATAATGACACACTGAGTTTCAGACTTCATAACCTTCAGAAAAATGCATGCTAAAGTAAGACCTGTTGTTCTATCAACTGTCTCAGTTTATACAAGAGCAATTTATAGTACTGCTTATATTTTCCCCCAATATATTTGGCCTTGTCCAGATTTATTGCATTAATAGGTTGAGAGGTACATGCAAATAAATTGCTTTATAGAATTAGGCATAGGCAAACCTCTCAACTGTCCCTGATTTTGGCTCACAATGTTGCTCTTCCCCCTAATAATCCCTCCGCAAAATAGCAATTTTGGAAGAAAACATAGAGAGTTTACAATTAAGAAATAACTGTAATAATCAGAGTTATAGATTACTTTTATTTCAGAAATGTATGTAGATTCTTTTATTTTGTCAGCTGCTCAAGTTAGCAGTACTAATATTAAAGTGTCCCTTCTTTGACAGGTTCCCAGCTGTATTGTGTGCCTATTTTATATTTTTACATCACATTTTTGGTCCATTTTTCATAAAATTGTGGGGGTTTTTTTGCAAATTAGTGACAAATCATTAAAGACTGAAGTTAGAAAAATAATGACAGACATTTGAGTTTCAGATTTCATACCATTCAGAAAATTCATACTAATGCAAGACCTATTCTATTATCTTTCTAAGTTTATAAGAGCAATATTTAAAAAAATGTCCTTATTTTTGGGCCTTTGTCCCACTTCTTTGTATGACTTTGTCCAGATTTCTTGCTCTGAGGTTGAGAGGTATGACAAATGTGTCAGGGCCATCACAGTCTTGTTGCACCCACTCCCCCATGTAGTGACTCTGGATGTGTTGAAGCAAGGCAAGGAGTAGTTATGCAGTGTAAATGTGCAGAACATCTCCCCATCCAAGTAGACACAAGTACTAGAGTGGCTTTTCATCTGTCCTTGATTTTTGCAGAATGGTCTGGTTTCTGTCATATTTTTTGTACTGTTGATTTATGCTTATTACTCAAAGTGCCTGTTGCTCTGTGTTTAAGTAGCAATACTTTAATGACCATCAGGTAAGCTTGGCTGAGATTGTAAGATGCAAGTAAGCTTTAATAAGCATACTGTTAAAGAATTGCCAACATTGAAAGCCTTTCTGTTGTTGCCATGTAGAGAATACTTAACTAGATAATGTATACGCCTTGGGTATTGAAATGCATATGACAGTATTTGTAATAAAGGACAAGATTACATTATTTTAAGAAGCTCATTACACTTGGAGACTTCCAGTCATCTCTGCAGGCTTTACCCATAAACTAAATAGAATGCCAGTCGTGTGGTTCATAACCTGTACAGTAATACTTTTAAGCAATGTATCTTAACCTTATTTCTTGTTTGCTTTTCATTTTTTACTTTGATCATGTTTTCCCCATGAAACAAGTAGATAGTTGTCAGGCAGCAGGTCTTTTTTTGGATAAGAAACATTTTTACAAGTGGGGGCATCAGAGATTTCTACTTTCAGCATGTTACTTGGTACTTTAATAAAGCTGAATATAAATTATAATTAGAACTGCAGTGCAAGAAGTGGTTTGAGTTCAGTGCTGCTTGTTTTACTTATACCTGATTTTGACTGGCATTCCATTAATGTATTTAAAAAGTAATTTATTTTTTCATGCCTCACAACCTTTTTGTTTCCATCTAGATATTAAGTAAGCTGTCATGCAGCCAATGCATTGAAATATTTTTATTCTTCTACACTTCATTTTGTCTTGAGTGAACTCTCATAATGACGGTTTAGCACCCAGGGCAGTGTATTTATTTAGTTGTTGTGGGTTTGAGCATAGCTCCTCCCCGTTCTAGTTGGCCGCACCCCTTCCCATTCACCCCACCCATTCAGCTGTCTCCTGCAGCCCCCCTTTGATTTGAAGTCACCAGCCGCCACTAATTTTTAAGATTAAGTTTTAAGGTTCATAAATTCATTCATAGCTATATTTGTACTTATGTATTTAAACAGGTTGCATTATGGTGTATTTTATTTTGCTATTTGTTTATATACTTTGTATTTATTTTGTATGTACTGTTCATTGTTTGATGATGATTAGAGTATATAAGGCAATCTTTTTTGCCTGAACAGATTACATATTAATGAAAGTTTTGTGCTGAAACTGGTTTATCTACGAGATTATGGCTCAAAAATAAAATCAATTGCACAGTATTTGAGCATTGTGGTGCATACATTTGTGCTGAATAATGTCCTTGGCCTTGCCTTTGTTTGATTTCCAAGCAATTTATATACCAGGAAAATGCATTTGTAGGCTCTGTTTTTAGCTGTAAAATACATCAGGAAATATTCTTGTTAATTTCACAGGCAAAAAGGATACATCCAGTAAAGAATTAGCCCCTAAATGGGTCACTGATTTAATGTGTGTCACTGAAAGCCTAATGGAACAATAACTGGATTACAAACAAACAGCTTATCAAATAGCAGCCGTTACTTTGTTAGACAGCATTATCATGGTTCTTGGTCTTTGCCCTACCACAGTTTCTCTCAGTCTATCTTCCAGTGCAGCACTTCGGTCTAAACATTGACATATAATAACACAACAATTCTAATGTCGTCCTGGCTCACTCGCACAACTGCAGTATTCAGATACTTGCTACACCTCTTCTTGTGTATTGACCAAATCTGGCTAATTATTCTCCTCTGCAAACAATGTTTGCAGGAGTTCACATGCAAATTAGATGTGAACTTTTAACTGATGATACCCTGCTTCTTCCATGTTGTCACTCCATGGATTGTTTACTGGAATTATTACATCTCATTCATTTAACATTTAACAGTACATTATCTGAAAGACCTTGACTGTTACAAATTGTAATAAGAGCTCTAGCTCACTGCAAATACTGTGGTTTATCAACTGCACCTCTCATCACAGAAACTTCACCCATCTTGGAATCATTTTCCTCCATCTTCCTGTTCAAAAACACCTCCCTGACATCCCCACAGAAAAAAAAAATAATGGAATTTCCTCCTTGACCTCACCAAAATACCCTCTTCCCTGAAAACGGGTCATAGCTTTAATATGTCTCAGTCATCCAACAAATGCACAAAAATAAACTCATTACCCACTAGACCTTCTTGCTCATTCTAAGTTTTGTGACATCTGTATAGTATAGAATGTTTGTACTGGCATATGTGTTTATTTTCTGACTCACTGATAGTAAAAATACATGCAAGCGAATACAGTTGAATAATGTGTAGTTAATGTCCACATGAAAAATGTGCAGTTGTCTCTGTAGATAGGAAATATAGTTTGGGCACAGACTGATTTGCGCAGGGCACCCTAAGGTGGTTGTGAGTAGTGGATAGGGTGGATAGCTGGCAGGCACCCCAAGATGGTTGTGAGTAGTGGATAGGGTAGGTAGCTGGGCACACTATGGTGGTTGTAAGTAGTGGATCGGGTGGGTAGCTGGCTGAGCTCCCTAAGCTGGTTGTGAGCAGTGGGTAGGTTGGGTGGCTGGACATCCTAAGGTGGTTGTGAGTAGTGGATTGGTCGGCTAGCTGTGGACCCTAAGATGGTTTTGTGTAGCAGATAAGTTGGGTAGCTGTTGACACTAAGGTAGTTGTGAGTGGTGATATGGTGGGTAGCTGGACAGCCTAAGGTGGTTATGAGTAGTGGATAGGGTGGGTAGCTGGCTGGGTACCCTAAGCTGATTGTGAGCAGTGGGTAGTTTGGGTAGCTGGGTACCCTAAGGTGGTTGTTAGTAGTGGATTGGTTGGCTAACTGTGGGCTCTAAGGTGGTTTTGTGTAGTGGATAGGTTGGGTAGCTGTGGACCCTAAGGTAGTTGTAAGTGGTGGATAGGGTAGGTACCTGGACAGCCTAAGGTGGTTGTGAGTAGTGGATAGAGTGGGTAGCTGGGCACCCTAAGGTGGTTGTGAGTAGTGGATAGGTTGGATAGCTGTGGACACTAAGGTGCTTTTGTGTAGTGGATAGGTTGGGTAGCTGTGGACCCTAAGATAGTTGTGAGTGGTGGATAGGATGGGTAGCTGGGCACCCTAAGGTGGTTGTAAGTAGTGGATAGGGCAGGTAGCTTGCAGGGGACCCTAAGGTGGTTTTGAGTAGTGGATAGAGTGGGTAGCTGGACACACTAAGGTGGTTGTGAGTAGTGGGTAGGCTGGGTAGCTGTGGACCCTAAGGTAGTTGTGAGTGGTAGACAGGATGGGTAGCTGGCAAGGCATCCTAAGGTGGTTTTGAAAAGTGGCTAGAGTGGGTAGCTGTTCATCCTAAGGTGGTTGTGAGTAGTGGATAGAGTAGGCAGCTGGCAAGGTACCCTAAGGTGGTTGTCAGTAGTAGATAGGGTAGATAGCCATGGACTCTAAGGTGGTTGTGATTAGTGGGTAGGTTGTGTAGCTGGGGAGGGATTAGGATGGTTTGGGTTATTCAAATAAGCTTGGGAAAGAAGGGATTAAAATGTAAAGGAGTTGGGTAGGAGGAAGTGGGATCAGTGGGGGTAGATTTGAGTGTATTGAACTTACTGAGTAAGCTTAAGCTTAGTATTTTGGCATGGGATTCAGTTATTCCAGTAAGTCAATTCTAAGTGGCCAGGAACTTTGTAGGCCTGGTCATTAGGTAACTTTAGTGAAGGTAAGGATGTGTTTTTATAGGGAGGTAAGCATTGTACAAGTCTTTTTTTTTACACATTTGCTTGGGGGATTGTAGTGCATTATAGGGAATAATATGCAGTGATAATTTGAGTTGGCGCTGGTTCATGGAATGCAATATTTTAGTACGTTTCTCACTTCATCAGCTGTTGCAGTAAAACTGGCCTTGAGCAGTACCGCTACACATGTACAGGTTGGTAACCCAAACTTGGGATGGCCCATAAGTAAGCCTTCATATTGAGTTACAATCTTCAGCATTGTGGGTAAATTTGAGCTACTCTTTTTTGAGGACACTGTTTTGGATGTTTTGGATTTTCCAGGCTCCAGGGTTGCCTGGGTCCATCAATTAAGTGGTACAGATTTGCCATGCGCAAAGACTTATGTTGCAGTTGCATACTGCTCATGTTTTAGCTATGCTTGTGAGTGCATAGTGGCCAATGGTTAACTCAAAAATGCTGGATGCAGGGTTTGACTGTACCTTTGTAGGCAATTGACTAGGCTGGTCGGTTGTTTAGGGGTATATGTTACAAAAAAAAAAAACATGACAAGAGCAATAGGAAGCAGGTACTGTTCGTCTAGGGCAATGGGGCGTGTTGGTGGCTGGGAGTTGTAGTCCTTGTCCCCAGCCCATGGCCCTTTTTATCCATTATTCAGGTGGAGTGCTGTAAGTCAGTATTTTTGATACTGGTGAGTCTATTTATATTTGTATCTTTTCTGCTACAGAACAGGCATCATAGTCTGTTAGTGTTCTCAGCCTCAGTCCCTGGTTAATTAGTGGTGAATTGGTAAAAGTGTCTCTGATGGTCCTAAATTATTTTCTGGATTTGTTTCTGATGCATTGTACTTTTATCTCGGTTGGTGGAATCCTAGGGTAGTTACATTGGTCTTGGTACTCATCATGGGGAAGGGGCAATTAACATTAAAAAAAAAAAAAAACAAACAAAAAAAAAAAAACCCCAAAAGAAAACAATTAGGGAGGGGGGAAGAGAAGTATCAGCCTCGTAAGGATATCTGTGGATGTATGTTTTATACCTATAGGGATTTTGGTATATATATATATACACACACAGATATATATATATATATATATATATATATATATATATATATATATATATATATATGGCTTCATTTTTTAATGCCGAATTCCCAAAAGATCGAATTTCATATTTGCCGAGACCATAAGATCAAACTTTCAGAAACTCGACATCATCATAAAATAAATCCAAATAAAACAAAGAAAAACCTTACTCACCATTATTGCAGGAGGGTAAGCCCCCCTGCATCCCCCACATCCCCGCTACTTAAATATTCCAACTCAGAGATTGCACTACAGTGAGGAAAAGGGAAATCTCCTATTCCGCACTGTATGCAGATCTCCGTTCAGAATGTCGAGATTACGAAAGTTCATTCATATGGTCTTGGCCATATGAAATTCAATCTTTCAAGATTTCGGCATTGTGAAGTGTTCCCATATATATATATATATATATATATATATATATATATATATATATATATATGGGAGAAGAGAGGACAATGATGATGCTTTTACAACTGGATGACATCATTGATTTGTTTTCTTCGTGTTTGTAATTTACCAGTTTGTGTGGATTTTCAATATCATTGATTAGGGGTTATAGACAGGGGAGAGGTAGGCCACTTGTTGAATAAACTATATATATATATATATATATATATATATATATATATATATATATATATATTTATTTATAAAAAGGGGGCATGATATACAGGTATAGGAAGAATAAAGCCAGCCAGTCTATGGGGGGGGGGGCGCAGATTTTTCATTGGATGGGAGATATGTATTTCTAACTGGTATGTTTTTATTTTCAGATGGAAGTGACATTGTTGAAGGACTGTTGGGCTCAAATTGTAGCCCAGGCAGTAGAGTTGCTTAAGGAAGCAGAAGGCCATTGGAGGCAGCTCCATAGGCATGAAAGAGGAAGCAGACTGCCAGATGAGAGGTCAGAGGAAGTTGAAAGAAACTGATCGACAGCTAACCATAATGGGAAGAAAAGGTCCCAGGCAGAAGGGAAGAGCAACACAAGAGGTGACATCTGGGGTCCTACCAAGGGAGCCATGGACGACATAAGGTAATAATGATGTTGGACAATCTGTGTTAATGTGTATTGATATAGGGGAGAGGGCAGATGAGTTGCTGAACAGCATGACAGAGCAGGATCATGATAGATTGTGGGATTTATTGAGGTGTCAGATGCATGTACCGGAGGTTCAGAGTAAAGTACCTTTACCCAAAGCCACTAGAGGTGCAGCTGATTCAAAGTTAGCAAGACAGTGAGCTAGGTGTAAGGAGCCTTCACTGGTGGCTGGCAGTGATGATCTAGATTCTCATCGAAGTGACCGGCTTGCCACTCAGGCTTTTTTGGCAGGTAGTTCTGGAGTCTTTATTACCCTGCATATCACTTTGGTGGTCAAAGAAAGCATTTGGAAAGGGGATTAAGTCGATTTGTTTGAGTTGACTGATGCTGATGGAGTGCAGAGATTAGAGAGGACAGATATACCAGGGACAAAAAACTTGTTGATGGCCTTTTTGGCACTGGGTAAGAAGAGGCAAGGTAAGTTTAAGTCATGGACATTGGGCAATTGGACCCTGGGTTTCACGTATTTTATGGGAATCATTTTGGAAAAGGATAGTTTGCAGGCCTTGATGTTGCGGGCCTATTTTTTGATGATTAGGGAGGCTCAGCAGTTGCATGCAGCTAATGTATGCATGTGGTACAGCCAGCATTTTTGGAAGAGGAATGTTCTGGATAAGACCTTATATTGGAAAGTTAGACCTGCAGATGTTTGGCAAGCAACCACATTAGACAGATTAGATTGGTGTGTGTGGCCAGTTTGTCATTTTGTACATGTCTGTTCCACTTGTGGGGGAATACATGCTGCTCAAAAATGCTGGCATAAAGAGGGTTGTTTAGGACAGTCCAGCACTTTGCTGTAGGAGTTAAATGGACAAATAGTTGCAGGTCAGCAGAAATTTCATGGGAGTGGTAATTTTTAAAGCCAGAGGGCCATGCCCCTTTTTTGAGAATTGGCTTGGACAGCAGTGTTCTAACACCCCCCATTAGGTTGGCAGCTTTCTGGAGGTTTTTGAGAGACTTCCCAAACTGAGACTTAGCATGGGAAGTTATAATCGATCTTCAGTATGGTTCTTCTGTTAAATCTGCTGTTGGTGGAAGTGGTAGGCCAGATATTTTGCAAGCATTGATTATCAGAGAAGTTGTAGCAGGAAGGGTCCTAGTACTCTTTGAAGAATCACCTTTTCAGTTTTAAAATTATCTCCATTGCGCTTATTGCCCAAGAAGAGACAAGGTGAATTCTGGCTAGTTTACCATTTATTGTTGACCAAAGGGTATTCAGTTAATGATCACATTATTAGGGCCAATGTGCAGGTGCAGTATGTGTCTCTCGATGATGAAGTCAGGGTTATTAAGGAATTTGAAGATCCATGACTTCTGAAGACTAATGTTTATTTATTTATTCATTTTATTTTATTTTACATTTGTTGACCGGGATAGTCTGACTAGATACATGTCCATTTTCAGCAGAGGCCTGCGGAGAAAAGCTCCAAGATGATAATACACATTGAACATTTAGTAAATGCTAGTTTCTAGCAGATTACAGTCATAAACAATACCAGCATTTAGCACATATAGTACTAACTTATTATAAAACACTTTACAAAACATAACATTATTTTCAAAGTTAAACATACATAACATTACATTCAGGTTTAAGACACACTGAGCAGCAGTTAGACAATTGACCCTTCCTGAAATGGTGTGGTAGAAAAAAGTTTGAAGTAGTTGAATGTAAGGCAACTAAGAAATAGAGAGGTCACTAGTCGGGGTTAGTGCAAGGACATAACCAATGAGTTTTGAAGTATTTCTTGAGTTTGTTTTTGAATTGCATTAGTGAGGGTTCTAGGGTCAAGTCAGCTGGGAGTCTGTTCCATATTTTTCCAACAGAGTTGGCAAACAGAGAGTCCCCAGCTGAGTAGTTGGATTTGTATGTTTGAACTAGGAGTCTAGTGGATGATTGCAATGGCCGGGTGCTGGTGTAGGGGCTGATAATATTTTTTAGTGCAGGTGTATTTTCTGGTTGGTAAATATCTTTATGTGCCACTTTTAGCTGGTTGAACTGCAGTAGGCTTGGCAGTTCAAGCAATCTTATGAGATTGAGGTTGTGACAGTGGTGTGTCCAGTAGGCTGTGCCAGTAGCAAATCTGGCAATGTGGTTATAGCAGGATGATAGTTTATTAAGATCTGTTTTGTTTAAGTTGGAGAAAAGATGTGAGGCATAGAGAAGAGTTGATAGCAGATGGGAATGGGCAATTGTAGTTCTAGGAAGTGGGGTAAAGAAAGGTTTAATTCTGTAAAGAGATCTAAGTTTTTTTATTAATGGTTTTGATATTTTGATTGATATGCATCAGACTTCAGGTTGTTATCAACTATGACACCCAGTAGTTAAGTTTGGGCTTCTGGGGAGATGATAGTGCCATTGTTAGTAGTTATGTTGAAGGATGTCAGGGGGGTCCTGCATGTGGGGGAGAAGAGGAACAACTTAGTTTTGTGTGGGTTTAGGATTAGATGTTGATTGGAGAGCCATTGTTCCACTGTACTGAAGGTATTTTGGGTTAATGTGAATAAAGTAGCTACTGAGGTGTCAGAACAAATCAAGGTGGAGTCATCTGCATATTGAATGCAGGTAGCATCTGGGATGACTGAATGAAGGTCGTTGATAAAGAGGGAGAAAAGAAGGGGTCCTAGTATTGAGCCCTGGGGACTCCTAATGTGATGGGTAGGCGAGATGATAGCTTGTCCTGCCATAGGACTGCCTGTTGCCTGCCCTGCAGGTAGGATTGAAACCATTGGAGTGCATGGTTGTTTAAGGAGAAGGCCTTCAAGGTATTTATAAGCATTTTGTGGTCAACCATGTCAAAAGCCTTGGATAGATCTAGAAAGAGTGCTGAGGATAGTTTGTTATTATTGTGGTTGTGGTTAATGACATTAGAAAAAGAGAGGAGGGCAGAAGTAGTACTGTCATGTGGCTTAAAGCCATGTTGAAAGTTGGACAACAGCTTGTTCAGTGTGAAGTAGTCCATGAGTTGTATGCATACACACTTCTCCATAATTTTAGCTAGAGATGACAGAATAGCTATAGGTCTAAAGTTTGACAGTTCAGTGAAACTGCCTCATTTATGGAGAGGTATGACATGGGAGATTTTCCATATAGTGGGTACAGTAGCTTCAGATATAGCTCTGTTGATCAAGATTGAGATGGGGTATGCTATGGTATCAGCAGCCTTTTGCAGATAGTCTGCTGGGAGGAGGTCAGCAGCCAGGGTGGTGGGTCTTAGTTTCTTAAGTAGGGCATGAATGAGTTGAGTAGGAACAGGTTGGAAGGTAAAGTATGTTTGGGTACTGGGTGTGGCTACGTTAGAGCCATTGGGAGAGAGTTGGCTGGCTAGAGACTGGATAGTCTCTTTGAAGAAGCTGTTGAAGTTATTAGCAATGTCTACTGGGGATTTTTGTTGGGAAGCTGAGGGGGGTGGAGTGATGTTTTGGCCTAGGTGGAGTAGCTTGTTTATTCCTGCCCTGAACTTTAGTGGTTTGTTTTGGTGTTTATGCTGTAGATAGTAGCAGTGGTTCTTTTTGTCTAAGGTTATGGATTTTTTGGTGTCATTCCTTAGCTGTCTGAATCTTAGTTGATCAAGTGGGGCTTTTGTTTTTCGGTAGGTGGCCCATGCTTTGTTTCTGAGTGAAATTTTGGTTTTGGTTTCTTTAGAAAGCCATGGTGCAATATTAACTTTGGTTCTAATAGAGCGGCTGCTTTTCGGTTGCTGCTGGTTAGTGCAGTTGATTGGCCATTGTTATTTTGATAAGATCATGCCTATGGGTTTTTCTGTTGCACATGCCATGTTTGAGAAATTTAGCTCATTGTCAGAGTAGATATAGCAGCAGTGTGTGTCTGATAAGAAGGCAGTTCATTATTTAGATGACTTTTTGTTGGCAGAATAAGGATGTGATGGAGCCCTGGAAGATTTGATTGCCTTTCCCTCTATATGTAACCAACTCGGAGCCCCCTTATTAGGTGACAAATTGGAAGGTCCTAGTAAATCATTAAAACTTCTGGGTTTGATGGTAGATGTGCAACATGGAATATTTTGCCTGCCAGATGACAAGCGAAGTTACATGAGAAGACTGCATATGGAAGTGAGAGATAAGGTTGGGGTAAAGGAGGTGTCAAAAGATTTTAATACTCTTAACATATACTGGAAGAATCACGCAGATAAAAATAAGCAAAAAGGTTTATTTTACATGCATGGAGACATGCTACAAAGTACATGGTATGTCAGCAGTCTAATTTCTGTACACTTCACATGGGTTTTTATACCCTTCTCTGCACATGCACAGTAGCTGGTTACTAGACAAGGAATTTCAGTCAAGGCTATAAATTCACATACTGGAGCCTTAGATGGTCAGAGGTCAGTCACAAGATAAGCTTGTGCCTGGACCAAGGTAACATCTGTGCATTCCTCTTTGGTCAGCAAATTCTTTACAAGAAAAACAGTTTATTTTAACTTGCTTCTTTGCATGCAATGCAATTTCACATTTTAACCCTTACTATACATGATACAAAGATGTTGAACACAAAGATTCTTACATTTCCCCCCTTACAACACTTTGTATCATAAGTAATACATTTTATTCATACAGTTTTTCGCATGACTCGTGTTCTGTATATTCAGAATAATAAGCTTTAGTTGCATTGGCAGACAATACACTTGATATTATCATTCAGATGCAAGGAATGCAACAACAACCCAACAGTAGGAATATAATGGCACCAACACATATAGCAATTAAGACATTCATAAGTACTGTTCCCCAATTTCCAAACCAATTTTGGAAAAAGTCAGTTAATGGATTCTGTCCTGGTTTTGTAAGTTCAGAAACTTGTTGTAGGATCTCCAGATGGCTGTTAATGTCATATTCGTTGTCTGGAATGAACGTACAATACTCGCAAGTGCCTCCTTTCGCAGTTAGGGTGAAGTCGAGCGCCATACGATTCTGCAATACTACAGTCCTCATTGCAGTTAACTCATCCGTCACCAATTCTAGCACAGAAAAAGTTTCATTGCTCAGGATTTCTAACAGTTTTGACAGTTTTCTGAGCTCCCAAATGGATTTTACTGTCCCATACGCTGGAAGAATACCAGCCCAGGAAATAACATCATCGCCCAAGTCCATGTGTGATAGCCCCTTGCTGCTACTATGGGCCAAATCGTGCTGATAGATCCAGGATGCATCAACGTTACCTACGGGATTAACAGGTTTATTAACAGCACGTACATTTCATATTTTACCTTGGGGAAGAGAAAATGTATGTCTTATAGCTGGTGCTAAATAACCCAAAAAGCAACTGCCTGACCAATTCCTCGATAACCATTTGTATGCTTTTCTACCACAGATAAAATAACAATCATTTACTTTAAGTGTAATATTGACTGGAACAGAATGATTTTCTTTGTCTTGTAGCCCTTTAAACAAAAGATCATACACATATAACATTTTTCAAAGAAACTTGTGTCATTAACAAGCCCTGTACTATTAACAAGCACTCTTATAGGCTTGAAACTCGTTGCACAGTGCCCATCTATTGTACAGTTATGAATTATTGTTACATTACACTGACTCCATCCAACCTTAATCTTGCCAAATCTTTGAAAACATACAGTTCCATTCTGGCGACCCATGAGGGGTAATGCTATTTTGTCCTTTAAGGCTACGTTTGAAGTTTCAAATAGTAAATTAGTCCATGTATCATTTGCCCCCAAAGGGACTGTACCTAACATTAGACCACCATGTGCAGTAGGGATAGCCGTGCATATCCAACAATTTGAAACATTAAAAGACAGGGCATATGCATATTTAATAGCTTGGTACGTATTAAAAGGCGGATGCCAAGCCGTATTTTCATCTCTCTTTACTTGGCTATCCTTGTTTGAAAATAAAAACGACCAAAACAGAAAAGTAACAATCACACTTATTAACAACAAAATTATTTTGGAATGCTTTTGTGGGAAGGGCTGCTCCCTTCCTGTATTTCTCTGCATTGCTACTTCTTCTTCTTCTTTCGGCTTTTTCCCGGTTAGGGGTCGCCACAGCGGATCACCTTGTCCGCACATTGAATGGCAGTGGAATTTTACGGTGTTGAGTTGCCAGCCCGGCACCCAACCTTCCACAGAAGGCACACTCACACGCACACCTAGGGCCAATTTAGAGTGTCCAATCCACCTGCAGCATGTCTTTGGGATGTGGGAGGTAACCAGAGCACCCGGAGGAAACCCACGCGACCACAGGGAGGACATGCAGACTCCGCACAGAAGGCACCCCAGCCGAGGATCGAACTGAAGAACCTCTTGCTGTGAGGCGGCAATGCTAACCACAGCACCACTGTGGCCGCCCGATTTCTCTGCATTGCTACAATAGTCAGATATTCATACAAAACAAAACTACTACTAATCAGTGTTCCTCAGGGGAACTCAAGTTTTGTCCATTTCAAATTATTTTACCAGTTTACAATGTGTTAAATGGATCCACGATGTTCGTTCTTTTATTTGGACTGCTGTGGGTGTTGCAATCAATACCTGGTATGGACCTTCCCACTTGGGGGAGACCCACGTCTTCCTCTTGACAATTTTAATCCAAACCCAGTTGCCAGGTTTCACTTCCAGGATCCTGTTGTTCTTCTGATCTAAAAAGCAATAATTCGTTAGAGAAATGTTAGTTCTGGTCAGCAATTTACTCATGTAATCTGCTATCTCTTCACCCCCCTCACATTCCACAGGCAAAAGATTTTGCCACTGCAGGACGTGGTAAGATCTCCCATATAATAGTTCAAATGGTGTGACCCCTTTTGAGGTGGGAGTGGTACGCATGGACAGGAGTGCCAGAGGTAAGCAGTTTATCCAAGACTGATGTGTCTCGGCCATGAGTTTACGTAACTTGCCTTTGAGAATGCCATTATGGCGTTCAACCAACCCTGCTGACTGTGGGTGGTAGACACAATGATGTTTTAACTTGATCTGAAAAACGGCGGCCAGCTTTTGAATAACTTGGTTTATGAAATGTGTGCCATTATCAGAATAGATGCATGTAGGTAGCCCAAAATGAGGGATAATGTCATTTGTAAGGGCCTTGGCTACCGACAGTGCATCTGGGTGTGCTACTGGAAAAGTTTCAACCCATTTTGTAAAAGTGTCAATAATGACTAACACAAATCGCTTCTGTTGAACAGGAGTTAGTTCAATAAAATCCATGCAGATTGTGTGAAATGGATATGGAGGCAGCGGAAAAGCTGCTGGGGTGATCCGCACCCCACCACCATGGTATCGTGGACAAAGCAGGCACGATAAACAAAATCGTTTAGCGTATGCTATAAAGCCCTTTGTCCAGAAAATTTGCTGAATCATTTGAACCATAGCAGCAGGGCCCAGATGAGATGGGCCATGCGTCACTAATGAGGCATACCTAAAAAGGTTCATTGGCAAGACATACTTATCATTTGGACCTACAAAAACTCCCTGCTTTTGAATAGCCCCATATTTAATCCATCGCTGTTTTTCCTGAACTGTACTAAGTTGCTGCATTACCTGTAAAGTTTGTAGATCAAATTTATCTGTAGGGTGAAGTTTCTTCTGTGTGGTCTCGAGTGCAAAGGTAGAGATTAAGGCTACACTTTTTGCAGCTTTGTTAGCCAGTGCATTTCCAAGTAGTATTGGATCCTTGGCATTCGTGTGTGCTGCGCACTTACAGATGGCCAATCCCCGTGGCAGTTGGACAGCTTGTAAGAGGCTAAGGATTAAATCCTTGTGGGTTATTTCCTTTCCTGAGGCCGTAACCATTCCCCTATTTTTCTATTGCTGTGCAAAGACATGGACCGTGGAAAAAGCATACTGACTATCTGTGTAGATAGTACCTGCCTTATTCTGGGAGATGGTGCATGCTCTGGACAAAGCAATCAATTTGGTCACTTGTGCGGACAGGTTCCTAGGGAGGGGTCTTGCCTCTAGTACCGTAGTCTCAGTTGTGACTGCATACCCCACTTGTGTAATGCCTGCCTCATTTTTACGTGCTGACCCATCTACAAACAGGGTCCAATCTGAATTTGCCAAAGGTTGGTCCTTAAGATCTGGTCTTGGTAAGACATTAGAGTGTATCAAATCTAAACACACGTGAGGGGCACCATCGTCAGCTGTAGGTAACAGCGTGGCTGGATTAAGAGTGGTGCATCACTCAATGGTCATGTGTGGTTGTGATAGTAACGTTGTCATGCAGGATAAGTGTCTTCTAGGAGAGAGAAAGGTAACTTTATCCTGTAGTAGTACTACTGCAACAGAGTGCGGTACTCGTAAGGTAAGGTCATGAAACAAAACTTAGGGTTGCAGACGCTTGCACAGCCTGTGCAGCTGCGACTACTGCCTGTACACAATGTGGCAATGATCATGCCACTGTGTCCAATTTACTAGAATAAAAAGCTAATGGTCTTAACTTATTCCCATAGGTTTGCAACAGAACTGATGTCATAAAGCCCTGCTTACAATCTACTGTCTGAACAAAGGGTTTTGTATAGTCAGGGAAGCTAAGTGTTGCAGATCCTGCTATCAATTGTTTTACCCTAGTAAATGCCTGTATTGCCTTATCCGTCCATTGCAGCGCGTCATGTGCTGCCATGGGAAGTGCGAAAATAAGTTCCGAAAGTGGACTTACTTCCTCTGCATAGTTGGGAATCCAACTACGACAAAAATTTGCTATTCCTAAAAATGACATCATTTCTTTCTTTGTGCTGGGCATTGGTGCCTGTAAAATGGCTTATTTTCTACAGTTATCTAGTTGTCTACCAGCAATTGAAATGGTATAGCCTAGGTACCGTACTTCAGTTCTACAAAATTGTAATTTAGATTTATTTACCTTATGTCCCTCTTTCACCAAAAATGCAATAACCGAATAGTTTCGGACTCACAGACATCCTCCGTGGGTGCAGCCAGTAAGATGTCGTCCACGTACAATAGTAGATGACAGCCACGCTCTGGCTGAAACTGTGCCAGGTTTGTCGACATTTCTTGCGAAAAGATTGTAGGGCTTTCACAATATCCCTGCGGCAGTCATGTGTATGTGTTCCGCTTGCTCATAAACATAAAGGCGAACCAAAACCTACTATCTTCCTGTAGGGGAATAGAAAAGAATGCGTTACTAATGTCAATAACAGAAAAATACTTATCCGTGGGAAGGATATCATTTAACAAAACAGATGGATCTGGGACCACAGGAGCCCTTGGCACTACAGCAGCATTTTACAGCCTGCAGATCCTGTACCATTCTCCATGTCCCATCCGGTTTCCTTACTGGGAACAAGGGTGTGCTATACGGTGAATCTGTACATGGAATTAAGACCCCGGCTCTCAGTAGAGCCATGATCACTGGTAAAATGCTTTCTTCTGCCTTTTTACTTAATGGATACTGACGCTTATGAGGTCTAAAATCGGATTTTGGAGTTATTTTACCCTGTCCTGCTGTTTTCATTAGCCCAATGTCGTGCTGTCCTAGGGACCATAAGGATTTTGGTACTGACTGTAGTTTCATAAACATGCATCAAATCTCTTCCTAATAAGTTAACAGGGCAAATCCGGGAGACAATCACCCGAAATCTAATGGTTTGATCAGTTTCAGGGTCCGTAAACCATAAAGGTTTAGACAAAGGTTCCTTATAAATGCGGCCGTCGGCCGCTTTGACTAATACATAGTCATCAGTAGTCACAATGGACGGCACTGCAGTGTGTTTCAATAAGGTCCTAGAAGCCCTTGAGTCACATAGAAATTCTACGTCCCTCCCTTCAACCTGTAATATGATTACCGGTTGCACTTCTAACTGCATAGTCGTAGCTAGAGCTGTCAGGCTAACAACCTGATATTCACCTTTTTCTGAAAAATTAGTTATCTCATGTTCCCATCCTGCACATTCCCTTTTACCTTCTTTAGTCACATCCTCAAAATCATCCTTATTTTGTATTACCGACTCTTGCCAGTCGACCTCAGCACCTGGGTCCGGTTCGTCCGTGCTGCCATCATATAGTCATGCTGAACTATGATCTGGAGCAGCAGCTGATTTTCCGGGATTTTGACAATCTCTTGCGAAATGCCCCTTCTTACTGCATTTAAAACATTCCCCCCTCTTTTGTCTGCCTTCTTAATCTTCAAAATGTCCTACATTCCCTCTCCCTCTGCCTCTACCCCGTCCCCTTCCTCTACCTCTGTTGGACGGAGCTTACATTAACATAAGTGTCCCATCCGTGCTCACCGTAAAGGTTTGAGCCTGTTTTCTTTTCTTTTCCTCAAGATATTTTTCTGCATGTAAGGGGATATGAGTCTGTGGACAGGGTATGTACTTTAGCTTCTTTTTGTTTTTACTCTGATTTGTCTATACTACGGTTACGTAGTTCCAGAGTCTCCTCTGCTTGTTTTTGTAAAACTACGGAGGGTATTTTTCCCTGCTTCTCTGCCTCCTGTAAAACTACGGAGGACACCTTTTCTTGATTTTCTGCTTCTTTTTCCTGATACTGGGGTGGACCGACCATTTCTTTAGGGACTTCTGGATACAAGGGTGGGGCTGTCGGTTTACGACAGACAACAGATGTCTCGTCATCTTCTTTATGGACAAAAAATGCACCTTTTGCACTCGAGCCACCACTTTTCTTATTCGAAAATTGTTCCCTATGTCTCTTATTAGCTTCTTTTAACCATTTCTGTGCTTGAGGGAATCCCACCTTTACTTGATTTTTAACTTTGCCTCCTGCGTCCCTACGCAGACCTCTCACCAAATTTTGACATTCTGATCTATTTAAGTTACCACTAAACCCATAATTTGTCTTCCATTTTTTATGTATTTTACGTTTTTTTTTTTTTTTTTTTTTTGGATGTAATTTAAACATATATTCCTCATCTTCAGTCCTTTTATTTAAGCAGTCCTTACTAGCGCAACAACTGCTTCCTATTCCCATTTTTCTTATTTAAAAGAAAAACTTTCCTTTTCCTGAGATCTCTACCGGTCTTTTGTAAAATTTAAACAAAAGAGTTTCCTTTATGACTAGTCCCTTAAAAAATATACTTTTACAAATGTAAAAGCTTACCTTACTGCGTATCTTCTGCCCCGTTCGTCACCGTCCCACGGATCGAATCTAAGAGGGACTGACCTCTACTTACGACTTCTTTGTCGGAGGTCTTTCCGTTCGAGGGAGCCCGAGATTCGTTCTCCCTTCCTGTACAGGTTTTTCAGTTCCTCTTATGCGATTCGTACCATGAAGAGGTGGCCCCACGTTCTTGGGCGCCAGAAATGTCAAAAGATTTTAATACTCTTAACATATACTGGAAAAATCACGCAGATAAAAATAAGCAAAAAGGTTTATTTTACATGCATGGAGACATGCTACAAAGTACATGGTATGTCAGCAGTCTAATTTCTGTACACTTCACATGGGTTTTTATACCCTTCTCTGCACGTACACAGTAGCTGGTTACTAGACAAGGAATTTCAGTCAAGGCTATAAATTCACATACTGGAGCCTTAGATGGTCAGAGGTCAGTCACAAGATAAGCTTGTGCCTGGACCAAGGTAACATCTGTGCATTCCTCTTTGGTCAGCAAATTCTTTACAAGAAAAACAGCTTATTTTAACTTGCTTCTTTGCAAGCAATGGAATTTCACATTTTAACCCTTACTATACATGATACAAAGATGTTGAACACAAGGATTCTTACTACGGGAGGTGATGTAATTGTTAGCGCGATTGAACTTTGCTTGCAGGCCTATTGCACCAGGGATCAACTGCCTATTTTTTAAGGGGAGGCAGGAGTAAACATCACTGGGTGAGACTTATGAAAATGGTTAAGGAAGATTTGAGTTTGTGGGCATCTTTTCTTGAGCACTTTAATGGGGCATCCTTTTAGCAGAATGAGTGGATATCTCAAGATGATTTAAGTTTGTTTAAAGATGCAGCAAGAGACCATGGTATGGAAGCCTTCTTTGATGGGGGAATAGTTTGGAGCTGGTTGACCTGAGCAGAGAAGAGATCATTTGTGAAGCCCAGATGAAGCATGTTGGGGCCTTTGAAGAGCAGGTGGAGCATTGCTTGGCATGGATTCAGAGGGCTACTTTGGTGTCAATAGCTGGGTAAGGTTGGAATTATACAAGCAGCATTGGGGGTTCATAGGATTTTGTTCATTCATTTAGGAAGCAGTGGTTTGGAGTGGGTGTCTAAGAGGCAGTTGCTGGCTTGGATCATTTGTGATTTTGTTAATTTAAGACAAATCCATTCTAGTATGGTGATAGTGTGATCTGAGATTATAACCAGATTAGTTTGAAGGCAGGCTGTCAGTTTTGTCGGTGTTAAAAGGGCTGGATATTTTGTTAATCACAGAGTGTCCAGGTCATTGGGTGAGATTGGTGTTTTTGTGATTAGTTTTTGAGATTTTGATGATAAGGATGTAGTCTGGTGTAAGAAAGATGGGGTACATCTAAATGAGATAGGTTTGTGTTTGTTTAGTGTGCATCTGACTTTGACATTACTGGATTTGGTTAAGCAGTTATGTTCGGGAAAGGGGGAACAGTGTGAGTACAGGCTGGCAGGCAGAAAAAAGGGTTCAGATTGAACATCTCTTCTATTCCCCTTTCCCCTTTTCTGTTTGGCGAGGTGAGCAGAGGTAAGCTGACTCACAATCTGAGTATTCAAGTGAGCAAAAGGTGTAATGCTACTTGTGTTCAGTGAGTGTGAATGGTCAATACTATCCATAATGTTATCTGGTTTTCGCTGTATTTAACAAATGCAATGCATGTTCAATATTTACTGGGTCTTTTTTCATATGTGTTTTGGTCAATAAACTGGTGGTGGTGGTGGCATACTGGTGTGGTTCTTGTCTTAGTGAGCTTGGACAAATGTAGTTTGGGCCCAGACTGATTTGTGCAGGGCACCCTAAGGTGGTTCTGAGTAGTGGGTCGGCTGAGAGCTGGCATTGTACCCTAAGGTGGTTGTGAGTAGTGGAATGGGTGGGTAGCTAGGCACCCTGAGCTGGTTGTGAGTAGTGGATAGGGTGGGTAGCTGGGAGGGGTCAGGATGAGTTGAGTTATTCAAATAAGCTTAGGGAAGAAGGGGTTAAAATGTAAAGGAGTTGATTAGGATGAAGTAACATCAGTGGGGACAGGGTTCAGTGTATAAAATTGCTGAGCAAGCTAAGCTCAGTCTTTTGGTGTGGGATTTAATTATTCCATCCTTTCCCAGCTCAGTGTATTGATAGTTTCTGATAAGGGTTTGGTAGTATTTGTCAGGCAGAGAAGAGGAGTTCAGAATGAACATCTCTTCTGTTTCCCTTTCCCCTTCTTTATTTGGTGAGGTGGGTGAAGGTACGCTGTTTCATGATTTGGATATTTAAGTGAGCGGAGGGTATAATGCTACTTGTGTTCAATGAGGATGAGCAGGCAGCACTGCCTGTAATGTTATGTGGTTTTCACTGTATTTAATAAATGTCATGCATATTCAATATTTTCCATGTCTTTATTCATATGTGTTTGGTCAATAAACTGGTCGTGATGGCATGCATGTGTGTTTTTTGTCTCAGGATGCTTGGACAAATAACAGTCTAGCTTTCCTTTTACAACCCAAGTTAACACATTCTACTTGCACTCATCATCTTTTTTACTTCTATTGTCATTTGCTGTCTCTGATACTAATATTACTACCTCCAGTACTCGTACCTTACTCTCTTCAGTCTTTACATTCACATCTCCACTGCAGATTCAGCTGTTCTCATGTATGCCTAATTGAATGTTGCTAACAAGTACCATTTGTGAGCAAGCAACACTTGTGCTTTGCTTGCATAAAAACCTTGTGTTCATTGACTTAAGCCATACACTTACTGAGGTGTGTAACATATTGCTTGAAATACTCAAACAGTATCTGATTCCTAAGCTTTGTTATAAAGTCCAACTTATGGCTCTGGTTGTTGCTAAAAAGGATCCTCAGCTAGTTCACTTACCTGAGTATCCAAAGGAAATAAAAATAAAGGAAAAAAATAAACCATGGTGGTATGTACATAAACTGAGTAAACTATTGTGGTAAGTCACCAGGGGAAAATGGTTTACTTTTCTCCCAATAAGTGCATTGGAATCCTTAATATTCAAATGAACTTCCACCAACTCAAGAAGCAGGATTCTCGATGTAGCGTATTTTCAAAATAATACTAGATCTAGAAAGCACACCGCACCTGCCTGCAGTCGGAACACTAGAACACAAATTAAAGTGATATTCCTAGGTGTAGAACACATGGCCTCTTTACATTCCAGTACCAAACTTCAATGTAACATTTCCTGAAGCTCTGACATGCACACATATCCAAATGTTTACAGTGACACTGAACTTTTAAGTTAACAAGAATGAAAAGTATTTAATGCAAGACAATTATGAAAAAGACTTTTGCAGTATGTATTCCTCTTGTCAAAAATTGCTCTCAATAAAAGAAAAAAAGTGCACAATTTGAACCTGAAACATGAAAACAAACTAAATTTTGCTTGGTGTATCAGAGGATTGTTAATACCATGTATGAAATGATTAGTTGGTCGATGACTGCCTGGTGCTTGGAAAATTTGAAGAAGTGTGCTAAACATTTTCAGAAAACTGATTAGAATAATGCTTGCAGACAGCATATCTTGTATAATTTCAAATGATTCAAAGTATTTTCCAGAACTGGTATATTTGTTAACTGCCTCACATTACAATGTATTGAATTAGAATAGTACAGGACTGGAAGATACTTGATTACAGACATAGCAGTAGTAGTCAAGGTTAGATCAAATTAGTAAACTGGCTTATATTTCCAGTGATACCTGAAATCAGAAAGCTTTCAGGATTGCCTTTAAATGAAGTAAAATATTGCTTTTTCTCCAGAGGAATCTGATTTACACACCTAAATGTTATCTAAGCACATTAGGTTAATTCTCTAAATTCCCCACAATGAGTTCAAACAGAACTATGGAAGCAAAACCATAATCAAAGCTACTACATTTTTATTTTCACAGTACATCTGGTAGAATAATTGCATTAGGACTGTTTCTATACCTGATTAAACACAGAAAATCATGAGATTTGGCAGTTTATAATGTATCACTAATTTGAAAATGCTTGATTTTTTTTCTTTTATTTACTATTCATAATGCTAGAAAATTGCTTTATTTAATGTTGTACAGTGAAAGCATGCTACTGTTGCACTTATAACACACTAAAAATAACAGTGGAAGCACTTTCAGGACTGAAAATTACAGCAACATTCACCAGTATAACTCCTAGAATTTTACGTATTTCACCTGAACTGCAATAACTGTAAAACAGTGGTCTTGAACATGATATCAGGAAAATGTAACAGATTTGAGTTTCTTTGTGTAAGAATAAGATACAGAAATGATGGGGGGAAAGACCCAAAACTGGGAACAACTTTTAGATATTACTCCAACTCACCGCAAAAAGTTAACAGAAAAATATGTTTTATGCCAACATTCATTTTCAGAACAATAAGAAACATGAAAATCTAATGCATAACATTATTGGCTGAGTGTAATCCTCAGTGTGTTACCAAAAAATCAAACAATTTACAATGTACAAGGCAAAAATATGAGGAAAACCATGGATGCTCTGCAAAATAAGGTACAGCTGACAGGTATGCCTAGTCTGGAGATTTACAATCTGATTAACCAACTCACAAGATGTTTTGAGTGGTTAGCAGGCTGTGTAGCTCAGACTATCTTGCATCCTCACAGTATTGCCTGTTGAAGAATGCCAGATGGCTGTGTGATTCTCCATGACTAGGTTTGCACCCATCAGAATGAAAGTGGTGCCAAAAGCTCTCCCAGGGGTTAGCAGTGTTCTGCCTGGTGTTGTTGTTCTCTTTTGAATTGAGTTTACTCCTCCACAGTATCATGATGTTGTTTCCATAGTTTCAAGCATGTGTTAGACATTATGTGAACAAACTGTCTACCCTACAAGATACTTATAGCTTTTTTTGAAGTGTTATGCCACGTCCCTCAGAATACATTCAGAATATTGAATTTTCTAAATAAATATTGATGATTGATGTCAGAAGGCTGAATCACACAATTCTGACACCAAACAAAATAAAGAAATAACACAAACATTATGCAGGGGAACAAACCCCCTCTGCACCCTCCTCCTCAGCTGCAACCTCAGACAAGTTCCTGCTTCTTTACAATTGCTACACAAGCCAGTTGACATTGTGTGATTTGACTTTCTGCTGTAAGTGTTCTCAGTATCAGCATTCAGAGCATTTGCCATTCTGAACGTATCCCCATTCTACAATAGATTATCACTTCTAAGAAAACTCCAAAGCTCCAAAACTCAAAAAAAAAAAAAAAACAGCCAACTGAATAACCACAGAGAAGGTGCACAGCTGCTGTAAACAAACCCCAAACAATCTTTATTAAGTTTTAAGCACTTTCGTTCCACATTTAAGAAATGGAACCTCGTCAGAACTAAAAATTCAAACCACACACTCTGTTAAATAACAAAATTCTGTCACATGATAAAAAAGTAATCAAGCACTCGTGAGTAAAGCAATTAATTTTAATGAACAATTGACCTTCAATTATTTATCCACCGATTAGTTGAAATAGTACTGCGTTCATTCAATTAATTACATTATGCATGAGTGATTGTTTAGTTTTTGATCATGTGACAGAACTTTATGTTATTTAACAGAGTGTGTGGTTTGAATTTTTAGGTCTACTGAGGTTCAGTTTTTAACTGTGGAAAGAAAGTGCTTAAAACTTAGTAAAGATTGTTTTGGAGTTTGTTTACAGTGGCTGTGCATCCTCTCTGTGGTTATTCAGGTTATCACTTTCACTTTTAAAAAATGTATCTCTACATCTTTAATAAAGGAGACTTTAGTCACCTGACTTTAGTCACCCTAGATCTCAGGATATTTACACTTGAACTTAATGCTCTTGACAGGTATAACACTATCTCAAATCTTTATTTGCTTGCAAAGTATTTGAGAAGGCAGTATATAAAAAGTTCACTTCTTAACTTAAAGTAGAGAGTACCCATTATCCATTTCAGTCTGCATTTTAATTATGCTCTAACAGACCTCTGTTCATCATATTGATGACTGCTGCATGAGTCTTAGCTATATGGGTTATATCCTGCCAAGCGTGTAATAGCTGGCCAGCTTCCAAAGCTTTAGGGCACCTTCCATGCTCCCAAACTGTCAATCAGCTTGAGCTGAGCTGACTAAAAACAAGTTTGGGTGCTAAAGCCCTTCAGAGAATTGCTGCCGCAGAAGACTGTGCTCCTCTGAAGCTTTCAAGGATCAATGCTAGACTTGTGCCTTATTTTCTGAACAGAAAAGTTCCCTTTGGGGAAAAAACTTCAATGTTCTTAATTTTGATTAATGTTTTATTGCTTCCATCTTCATGAAAGTTATTTTAAATCTAGGAGTGTTTGTTTTAATAGAATGTCTTGAGACTGCAACATACTTTTAAATAGAGCACTCATTATTTTTTCTTGACTGGTTTCTGACCAAGAAATTGTAGTTTATTGGCCATTTGGGCAGTTTTTCCATCTCTTTCAACTTTCTGATTTAAAAGCCCACACTTGCACTTGTTTCCCACCTTTCCTGTAACTAGTCTATTCCAGAAACAGATTTGCTGGATTCAGGACTGTTTGTAAGCTTGTGAACCCCCAAGCCTTTCTGTGTTGGAGGGAAAGATTCTAGCTTATCAGTGGGAGTGGTAACCACTAGGTAACCTATCTACCACAAGATCCAAGTACAGATTCTTAGTTTTAGCACTTGAATTTGCTTATTTGTGCTCAGCACTTATTCAGAACTTGTTAGCACTAAACAAGCTACAAATTACTACAGCACTCAACCTTCCCCTTTACCTAGAGGAAAACAGTTTTTGTACTTACTTTCCTCACTTGCTTAGAGAAAAACAGCTCTTATACTCACTTTCCACACTTGTCTAGAGGAAAGTAGTTTTTTATTCAGGCATATCCAAGGGTCAGCTCCCAGTGTTCTCTCCTGTCTATCTGATGAATCTGGACATCTTGAGGCAATGTAGCAGTTGCCTCATGTACACAGACAACCCTCTCCTCCTACCACCCAACACCACAACCTGTGAGAGATGCACTTATCTAGCCAAACTGGAGGTAAAGCTCCCTCCAGCCAAGACGGAACTTGACAGTCAAGAGGAGAAGGTAAAAACTTGCACCACACCACACTCATCACATAGTCCCACTAAACCTACACCACCAAAATCCACACATAGAAACACAAAAACATTCACAGAGGCTCTCAATAATAATCTGCTCAAGCAACAGAGATCTCCAAAGCAGAAACGCAAGCAACCTCCACCTCCAACACAACCCAAATGACACATAGCCCACAGACTCAGTGTGCCAATAAACCACAGCCCATAAGGCAAACCAACGTACCCAATGCACTAGTCATAGGTGACTCTATAGACAGACACACTGATGTCCCACTCAACAGGTTAAACAAGGAGAAGGTTACTGTCAGCAGCCTGTTGGTTGCCAGGATCTGTCACATAACCCACGCACTCAGGTCACTTCAAAACAAGTACAAATATGACTCTGTCATTGTCCATGTTGGTGTGAACGACCTGAGACATACCTCCCTGGACTACATGAAAACAGACATGGAAGAGCTCTCTGATCTTGTAGCCCAGGCAGGTATGACCCTAGCCCTGAGTAGCATCCTGCCATCACCCAAAATGATACCGCAGTACAAGGATAAAATGATTGACTTCAACAACTGTCTAAGCTTCTGGTGTCATTCTAAGGGGACCCAGTATCTGTCTGCCTGGGACGACATGGTCAACAGACCACGATGCTTTGCCAGAGATGGCCTGCACCTGTTACCCCTGGGATTCCGGATACTGGCAAAGGCTCTTGCCGCCCCTATAGTGCCTTTTTTATGCAAGGTTCAAATGACAAAATCACCACCATAACAGGAACATGCAAGCAAAAACTGAGGGTAATGCTACTCAATGCTAGAAGTCTAAATCTCAAAATGCACTCACTTGATGCACTCCTTAAAAATGGAGAACATCGATATCTGTGCAGTGACTGAGACCTGGTTCAAGGCTCTAGCGAGCAGCCCTGCATTACCTGGCTATAATTCATACCACACTTTTTGGCCATCTAACCTGGACCAGAACATCAAAGGTGGAGATGCGTCCATATTCATTAAGGATATCCACACCTCCAGGCTAGTTACGCAGCATAATGCATCCGAGGTTGTCCAAGTGCAACTAATTCTGGGAAAAACTGCAATCCAAATTGTAGCTTGCTACAGATTCCCCACCATGCCCCAGGATTTCCACACCTCTTTTCTTGATATACTGGAAAATATTAGGGTTCAACCAAACACTCTAATAATGGGCGATTTCAACTACCCCACTATTAACTGGGAAAACTACTCATGTACCAACTCTTTCACTCAACGCTTTCTGGAATTCATAAATTCTAATGCCCTGGATCAACTTATCCACACTCCCACCAGGGGCAACAATATCCTAGACCTAGTCATTATCAACATGAGTGACCGGTGTTCCACACCTGAAGTCAACTCCTCATTGGTCAGATCCGACCATAAGCTAATCCCCCTAGATATCCACATCCCGCCCCCAACCACCATTAAGGAAAGCACTGTAAATTTCTCCAAAGCCAACTTCATGCTTCTTAAGATAGAAGTGGTGAACTTCATGACACCCATGCAGATGGACAATGCAGATAAAACTGCTGAATCTTACACAAATGCACTCTATAAGCACTTACACGAGTGCATGGATCATGCAATCCGAAGCAGAACCAATATACTATCCTCCAAAAAAAGGAAGCTGATCTGGTGGTCCCATGCCATAAACAAACTCTACAACAGAAGGAAGAAACTGTTGCAAAACAGAGTAAAATTCCATCAGTGGAGGAGCTCCCTGGTCAGCGTCAGTAAGAAGCTGAGATCCCTTATAAGATCCTACAAAGCTAGCTACAAAAACAAAATTGCCACTAATTCTAAGGGCAACCACAAAACATTCTATAGCTATGTCAATAATCTCAATGGCAACACCCAGATCTGCTCTGAGTTACAGCACAATGGCATGAAAATTACAGAACCAATTGATATTGTCAACATCCTGGCAGATAGGTTCAGTGCTAACTTTACCCCCTCTCACCCCCTAAAGGGCCCATATCTATACAGGAAGAATGCAGAGTCCCTGTAATCGCATCTATGCAGGTAAAGGCTACACTCTCTAAAACCAAAAACACAGCATCCATGGGACCAGACAACATCCCAGGCTATGTTTTACATGAACGTCAGAACAAACTGGCTCCCCACCTAAGCATCATGTTCAATAATAGTCTCACGTTAGGCTTTGTGCCCACTGAATGGTGCACAGCAACAGTTATCCCACTCCACAAAGGGGGAGCCACCATTGATCCTGGGAAATATCATCCTATTAGCCTGACGAGCCTGACCTGCAAGGCCATGGAATGTATCATCATGGAACTCATAAACAAAGACATTGGTAACTTCCAAACTCTGGACCCCACCCAGTTTGGGTTTGTGAAAGGCAGATCATGCCTTCTGAACCTGATTGACTTCTTTGAGGCAGTCACCAAAGCCGTAGACGAGGGTAAGGTGGTTCACACAGCCTATCTTGACCTCGCCAAGGCTTTCGACACCATCCCCCATTCTGGAATTATAGCTAAACTCACTAAACTATGTATAAATCCCTACATCACAAGATGGTTTGCCGACTGGCTCACTGATAGAACCCACACTGTAAAAGTTGCAGACTCCAAATCTGACTTCAAACCAGTGACAAGTGGAGTACCACAGGGTTCAGTCCTGGGACCTCTCCTGCTTGGTATCTACTTCTCTGAAGCACAGGCTAACACAGAAGGCCTCTGGCTAATGAAGTTCGCAGATGACTGCAAACTAGGAACCATAGTTGTGTCCCCAAATTATGTTGACATCCTACAGAAGGGCCTCACCGAGACAGATGCCTGGTGTCAGAGGCATGGCCTCAAGCTCAATGCCAAAAAGTGCATTGTCATCCCCTTTGGTAAAAACTCTGTACCATGAACTACCACTTAAATGTCAGTCTACTTAATGCCGAATGTATAATAAGAGACCTTGGGACCCAGGTGGACAGTAGTCTCTCCTTTGATGATCACATCGCCACAGTAGTCAGAAAATCCTTCTATGTGGCACACCTCATCAAAAAAGGGTTCTCATCCAGGAAAAAAGAGGTCATTGTTCCCCTCTACTTGGCATTCATTAGAGCCATTATAGAATACAATGCCCCTTTTGGAATGTACCTCACAAGACATCTGCAGCAGCTGGAAAGGCCACCGAAGTACCTCACAAAGAGAATTACTGCCCTCAAACAGATGCCCTACACTGAAGGTCAAAAAACTCCAGCTTTACCCTCTAGCATATCGCCTACTCCGAGGAGATCTCTGCCTATCATATAAAGCTATGTTAAACCCAGTGCTGTTGGGTATGCTACACCTAAAGAAATCTCAATCCCTCCGAGCTACATGTTCTAGGGACCTAAACCTTGCCACCGCAATAAACAGGACATACTGGAGGGATAGATTCCTGTCCCAGAGACTTCCTATACTCTGGAACAAGCTACCCATCTATGTCAAGCAAAGTTCTTCATTAGCACTCTTCAAGAAAAATCTTGATGAGGGAATGGGAAATAGGAAATACACCCCGGGGATCACTTCTGTGGCTCTGCTTGACAGCGGCACAGGAAATTAACTTTTTTGGGGGGCATAAGCCAGGGAACCTTGTTGTCTAGGCTTACTTAGGCCCTTGGGCCAATAGCCTAGTACCTACCTATGAACTTATAATTGAAAACATTATTTCTGTACAGAAATTGTGTTTATTTTTCTTTTGTGTAGCTGGCATAGTGTTTTTTAAGTGCTTTTTACTTTTTTTTTTTTTTTGTCAAAAAACTAGCTTTTGTGGATTGGCAGGGTTTACCAGTAATTGCTGCTTATCTTCCATGGGAAACATTTCACCTTGACCATGGAACAGACTACCGGTCTCATGACTGTTCCTTCTTCTTGACCATGGAACAGACTACCGGTCTCATGGTCGTTCCTTCGTCCAGCCGCAAAAAGAACAAAAATTAGGCAAGCAGCCTTTGCAACCATTGCAGGCTAGTGATTGGTGTCATCTGCAGGTGGGTGATTCTGCTGTGGCCATTTGTTGCCCCTCAGACCACTCATATTTTACCCCAGGTCCCTCTGGTGTAGCATCTACAGCCACTATGGACCTGGGGTTAGCCACATCTTCTGTGGCTGTTAGGGTAACCTCAGTGGACAAGGGAGAGACACTCTTGTTTTTCTTGGGAGAAGAAAAAGGGAATATCATGTCAGAATGCTGTGCCCATCCCTGATAAAGCAGCTATTCATAAGTAACACAGTTGGCGCCATTTTTCCTATCAAAAAGAAATGGAAAACAAAGAATGTATCTACTCCTCTTCAAATTTCTTTGGATAGTAGTTTACTAGGTCTGGGTCAGGGTTTAATTCAGGATAATGAGCCTTCTTGTAAAGTAGTTTCTAGTAAAAGAAAGAGGGTTTCTTCTTTTCCTGAAGAGAATCAACTTCTGAATCTGAACAAGAAGATGCGAGGACAGATACAGGGTTTTTTCCTCATATTTCTGAGTCTAAGAGGGAAGCCCAGTTTCTGATTCTCCCTGTAGGGTTTTACTTTCTCTAAGGCAATTGCTAGAATGTCTCAGTGTTTTCATAGGGAGAATACTGAGGTTTCTTAGTCCCTCACAAAATACTATGAGTTGTTACTGAAGGATTTTCTGGAACCTACATCCATTACTCCTGTCCTGTCTGTTTTAGAGGATGTGTGTTACTGGTGAAATTTTCCTGATAGTCAGCCAGCTGCTCCTAAAAAGGCAAATAGGATGTACAAAGTGGTTTATGATCAAACTGTTGACTGGCAAAACATTTTTCACAACATCGAAGAAAAGGGTGAATGTAAGAATATCAACTGCACACAATGTCAAATCTGCTGAACGAATTCAGCAAATTTGACATTGTTATTGAACAGAGCACGTGACTTCCATACAGGAGCACACTTATGTGAAATGCCTGTACTTTACATCATGGTTTTACAGCACCCCCACACCCCCTGCTACCTATATATTCCAACTCCAAGATTGCACTAAAATGAGGAAAGGGATGAATATCCCACACCGCACTGCACCGCAATCTCTGTGTACTTTTTCATGTTCATATCACAGTAGCATTTACTGATAGGAATTTTGAACATGGAGTACTCAGCAATATGGAACTTCAGATATCGGTAATTTGTTTTTCTATTTGTGGGGCATCCACGTCCAACATTGCGATAGTAAAGTGCATAAAGTTCCTCAGTCTTTTAAACGTTTAAATACTATTCCCAAACCTGACCCAGCAGCTATAGCTTTAGTTGATTGCACTGCTTGTAAGCACTTAGTTACTTACTATCCTACTTTTTCTAAGGATGTGAAAATTATTAATACGTATGGGAAAAAAAGTGTACACATCTGCAACTTTGATTTTCCAAATTTTGAATTGTCAGTCTCATATGTTAAAGTTTGTTATGACAAATTAGCTACAGTTTCTTCTTGCGAGGAAAAATCTGCTTTAAATAACTTAGTTTCTTCTGTTGCACAGATCTCTATTATTTACAGTGTGTGTATGACTCTGTTGATACATCTTCCAGAGTTACGGCCACCGGTACTGTTTTGAGGAGGTTTGCATTGCTGCATTCTCAAAACCTCCAAGATGATGTTAAAAATGAGATTTTAAATTCTCCCTTGGATAGTGATTTAATGTTTGTCCCCTCTGCTGCGGAGGTGATCAAAAAAGTATAATGAAAGGGGTAAGCTGATCCACAGAATCTCTACGATTTTTCAGTCCTCCTTTTCCAAATTGTCCAAGGGATTTCTTTTATCTCCTCATCCAGTTTTGGCAAAAAGCAGTATAATCAGTCTCAACAGAATTCAGGTAAACAGATGTTTAAGAATAAATAGCAAGGGGATTACAAAAAGACGTCTTGTACTTCCCAAAACCAAGGACAGTCCAAAAAGTCTGAATGACTATTCAAGAGACCTTGTGACCCTCTACTCTGGCCCCTTTTTTCTTACAAGAAGTGTGAATCTCCATTTTCTCTTTGGCAACCGATTGTTTCAAACAAATAGGTTGTGAAAATCCTTCAGCAGAGTTGCAGGTGGCAGTGAGAGGAAATTCCTCTTTTCCAGGGGGTCGTTCCTCATCATCCAGATCAAATGCTTTGGTTTCCACCTGTTTTCATCACATGCTGTCCCCAAAAAGTGATAGAACCAGTTCCATCTCCCCAGCTAGGGAAGGGTTTTTATTCAAGTATGTTCCTAGTGCCAAAAAAAGAATATGCTTAGAGACCATTTCTGGGTCTTTCCTTCCTAAATCTTTTTGTGATAGTGCCAAAATTTAAAATAATGTCACTTCACAACCTATTACCGCTTCTTCCTCTTTCAAGTTTCTTGGTAACAATAAATTTTAATGATGCTTATCATCACATCCCTATTCATGTAGGCTTCAGGCAGTTCTTAAGGTTTTGTGTTTCTGGATCACATTATCAGTTTTCTGCTTTACCCTTTCGAATATCCACTGCAGTATTCACAAATGGTCTATCTCCAGTTATAACTCATTGCAGGTTAAAGAATATCAATTTTTTCCATATTTTGATGACTTGCTTATCTCTGCAAAGTTTTCTTCACAGTGGCTCTTGGGAGAGAGAGCTCTCTCACACAAGCTAGGATTCCAAGAGGCTATTAAAAGTCTTTCCTGACTCGTTCACATAGGACTGTGTTCCTGGCATGTCAACTAGACACTTCAGTTGAAAGAGATTTACTTCTGCAGGGAAAAATAGATCAGCATTTAAATTTATTTCTAAGGTTTTCCACTCAGACTTTGGTCACTGCCAGGGGATAGCTCAGGGTTTGGGGTCTCATGAGATCTATGATTGTCATGATACTCCTGGCAAGACTCCATATGAGAAGGATGAAGTGGTATCTGAAATCTCTTTGATCCCAATATCAACACCTTTTATGTTTTCAATTCCCAATGCTGGGGTTTGTCAGAAATAAATCTTTTGGTGGAGACAGATAACCTTAAATCCAGGTCTTCCCTTCTCCCTCCCTGCACCAAAGCAGTCATCACAGTCACTTAGGACTTTGCTTGGGGAGCAGTTTCAAGAGGGATAGAAGTGCAGAAGGTGTGGGACAACAAGCACACAAATATCAAAGTGTTAATTCCCCTGATCAGGTCAGTCAACACTCTGAGCCATCTTTGGTCCCTGGAATCTCTTCAAGTGGTTACAGACAATGCCACAGTCATGTGGTATATCAACAAGCAAGGAGGAACCAGGTCATATCCCTTTTGCAAACTAGCCATTTTAGCTTGGGATTTAGCTTCACATCACAATTTCAGTCTACATGTATCCTCCAGTCTGTCAAAGCAAAATTGTGGGGCAGACAAGCTGAGCAGGACCACTGCAGACCTTCACATATGTAAACTAGATAAATGGGTCTTTCAAGATTTGATCCATCGATGGGGAGTTCCTCAAGCAGACCTTTTTTCCTCCACTGTGAACAGTCAACTGGCAAGTTTCTGTTTCAGTACTCCATACAAGAAGGCTGGGAAGACAGATGCCTTTACTTTTCCTTGGATAGCAATGTTCTGTATGCTTTTCCACACTTTCCACTAATATCCCGGGTTCTTCTAAAAATACAGATAGAATCCCCCAAGATCACTGTGTTGACTACCTTCTGGCTCAGGCAATTTTGGTTCTCCCTTCTTTTAAAAATGTCAAAGGGCAACTACCACAAGGTTCCTCATAGACTGGATCTATTTGCACAAGAACAAGGGTGTTTGATACACCTTGACATCAGTCATCTTCAACTGTCTGCCTGGATTATAGGGTCTTAATTCCTTTTAGGCACCTGTTTACTGAGGATGTGCAACAGGTACTAATGCAGGCAGAAAACCTGTTACTAGAAGATCATATATTAACAAATGGAAAAGGATTTGTAGATGATGCCAACATTATAACCAGCACCATTCAAGGCTAGTTGTTCTTGGGTTTTACAATATTTGTGTGAACTACTGTCTTAGGGCCTTTCTTATTCTTCTGTCAAGGTTCCTTTATCAGCCATTTCAGCATGTCTGTCCATGGATCCTCCTCTTTCAATGCAGCCTCATGTCAAAATGTTCTTGAAATGAGTTTTGCTTATGAGGGCCCTAAGGAAACCAGTGGTCTCTCCTTGGGATCTTAATTTTGAGTGAGTAAAGCTGATACTTGCTTTATTTAAACTAGCTAAAATGGCTGACTTTAGGTTCTTAACAAGGAAAACAGTTTTTCTGATTGATTTGACCTCTGCAAGAAGGATATCTGAGTTGTTTGTCGTTAGGGGTCTCCACAGCAGAACTCTGGTCTGCTAATGATTGGCAGTAGATTATTTTTTTATGGTGGTGAGTTGCCAGCCTGACACCCAACCTTCAGTTGGGCACACCCACTCACGCATGTCTTTCGGAGGCCACTCGACCATGGGGAGGACAAGCAGACTCCACACAGAAGGCACTCCAGCCGAGAATCGAACAGGAGAACTTCTTACTGTGAGGCAACAATGCTACTGCTGTACCACCACGGCTTGGATATTTGAGTTACAAGCTCATATGGTGAGTCAATCCTATCTCATTGTCCATAGGGTCAGGGTTTCTTTAAGAAGTAATACATTTTAATGCTTAAATTGGATTATGAGTTTACTTTAAGCCAAACTAGCCTTCTTCCCATTTTCTTTCCTGAATCTAAAAACGAGGGAGAAAAGATCCTCCATACCTTGGATGTTCATGGACAATTATGGTATAATCTTGACAGAATTACGTTGTATCTCTTGATCAATTGTTCATTTTTTGTGAGGGTAAGAAGGGACAACCTGTGTCAAAAAACTATTTACAAATGGTTACCAATGGTTACCTTTAATGGTTTATAATGGCTACCTTTTGTTATACTTGCCATAACAAAACTATTCCAGGCAGGGACAATGCCCACTCCACCAGGTCTTGGCTTCATCTATGGCTTTTTGGAAAGGGTTGGATTCTAGAAGCATTCTGTTAGCTGCTACTTAGTTCTCTGTACAGACTTTTAGAAAGCACTGTGAGCTTGATTCCTTCTCTAGGTCCAGATCAACTTTATTAGGACCATTCTGCAGAGGGTCCTGGACTCTTCTCCTTCGACCTCCCAAATGTATTTGGCTGAGGTAATCTACCCATATAACTAAGACTACTGCGCCAGTGATCAATCTGATGAACACAGTACAGTCGTGTAACTTTAAGTTACCATAACTGTTGATGTTCGAATGATCACTACTGCAGTAGCTGCTCTATCCCTCCATCACCCTTGTTTTTTGGAGTGTTTTTTTTTTAAGCCAGGGTGTAGCCAATTATTTTTGTTGCCCCTAGCAATGTCCTTTCAGGGCTCAGCCTTACTCTTTCTCTGCTGGCAGGAAAGATCTGAAGGGCTTTGCACCCAAACTTTTCTTTTAGTCATCTCAGCTTGAGCTGCTTGACAGTTTGGGCTGTTATATCTTTGGGAGGATATAACCCATATAATCCATATAGTTAAGGCTACTGCAGCAATGATCATCCGAACATCTGCTGCTATGGTAAGTTCCATTTACACAATTGTATTTTCCTAGACATAATAATGGTCTGCTTATGGCACATAATCAAGCGAGAAATATTTTTCCAGTCTTCCTTTATCTGTTGGTACCATTGGACATGGTTAACCATGGAATCACCAAGGAACACTTTCAGTACTAGTATGACCTCTTAGTAGTTTGAAACTGAGTTGCTTCCTATTTCAGTGGAGATCATGGAAGATACTGTCTGGTGTCAGTTCTCCCTTATCTTACCCTCTAAATGATACATACTGTGCCCTCCATTGTTTAATGTGTAACTGCTTCCTCTTGCTGCTATTAATCAGAAGACAGGGTTGCAATATCACTTCTATAATGAAGGCATCCAGATTGACCTCTCCTCTCCTTTCCTTTTCTAAGGAAGTTATATCAGTCATAAATTGTCTAAAAGATGGCTTGGACAGTATGCATCATATTATGATTAGTAGCATGAACCCAGTACCACTAAGACTCTTGTCATGACCATAGATGCCACACTCAGGGATTCAAATCTCTTGCCCTTTTACATTCTTAATTGTAGCCTTGAATTTGTGACCAAGATTAGCCATCTCAAGGCTATACTTTTTGACAAAATTACAGTCATGGAACAAGTGTTAGCTATTATTAAGTCATCCATTTTTAAGCTAAGGAATTTTACTTGGACAGTCACCCGATTCCATCTGATGTGTTGGTTGTGACCCCTCATCCCTTTGTTTTCTCCACACCTTAGCTATTACAAGTCCTTGTATCTAGGGTTCCTGGTCTCAGAGTAAGATTTCATGTAACTAACACAGAGCTCCACTGTCTAATAAGTAAATGTGTTTCATGTTACCAACATATTACTTCATCCTTTGGCACATATACTGGTTACCTAATAATTCATGTATCATTAACAAGGGTCTGGTTCTGATTACTCTTGTCCTACATGGCATGCACCCCCCCCCACCAACACACACACATAAAAAATATACATCTACCTTATTGCCCAAACCTTGCCCTCCTATGTACCACCCAGGGACTGCAGGTGCTTACAAAAATGTTGCATAGGTCTTTCAGGATTCATTTCTTTGTTTGTCTGGGGCCCCACCTTTAGAATATACTGCCTAAGTGGCTTTACAAGAGTCCACTGCTGAGTGGCTTTAAAAGGTCATTTAAGTCCATTGTTCTAATCATCTTAATATTATTGCATTTTTAATTCAGATATTTTATCTTGCAAACCTTCAGTGTGTAATGTTTTTCATTTGTTATTGTTGTACACTAAATCATAGGTTCATAGGTAGGTACTAGGCTATCTGCCCAAGGGCATTTATAAGCCTATCCAGAGTGTGTCACCTTTCGCCACCCCATTGATTAATTAACTGAGCCTCTGTCAAGAAGAGCCAATGAAGTGATCCAAGGAGTGTATTTTCTGTTACCCATCCACTCGTCAAGGTTTCTCTTGAAGAGTATTAGTGAGGGGCTCTGCCTAATGTAGTTAGGAATTTTGTTCCAAAGCATGGGGAGTCTCTGTGACAGGAATCCATCCCTCCAGCATGTTCTATTTATTGTTGTGGTGAGGTTTAGCTCACTAGAGTGAGTGGCTCGCAGTGACTTGGATTTCTTTAGGTGGAGCATGTCCATCAATTCTGAGTTGGACATGGCTTTGTAAGTCAGGCAGAGATCACCTCTGAGTAAGCAATATGCCACTGAGTACAAGTTTTTCCAGTCGGGCTGCATAGGACATATGTTTGAGACCAGTAATCCTCTTGGTGAGGTACTTTTGTGGTCTTTCCAGCTGTTGGAAGTATCTTGTGAGGTACATCCCAAACGGGTTACTCTATGATGGGTTTGATAAGTGACGAGTAGAGGGGCACTATAACTGCTTTATTTCTAGATGCAAACCCTTTAGTAATTCGATGAGCTACATAGAAGGATTTCCTAACTACTTTGGCAATATGATTGTCAAAGGAGAGATTACTATCTACCTGGGTCCCCAGATCTCTTATTACCTCTTCTGTATTAAGGGGGCTGCCACCTATGTGGTAATTCATGAGTGTTTTGTTTTTCCCAAACAGGATGACTATGCATTTTTTCATTTAAAGTTTATGACTATCTTCTTTATTGTTTTACTGTGCAGAGATTACTTGTATGTATAAGAGCATGGGATTGAACTTGAATTTGCTCATCACGTGTTCTGATATCAAAAGTTTACATTTTAGTGCAAAGTTTTTGTCTGTGATATTGTTTCTTTGTCTACCTGTTGCAATTATAACCAGTTAGGTGTAGCTCAATGCTGTCTGCAGTCACTATCCTTTTTTTATTGCAGCCACCTCCTCTAATGCAAGACCAGATAGCTGCTGTTGTTGTAGCATATCTCTCACTTCACTCTGAGATTCACATCATTGCTTCTTTTCCGTTATACAACCGCATTTTGTATTTCATTCTCATGTTAATGAGGTTCATCATAGCTTACACAGGTCATTTATTTTCATAACCAATAGGTTTGGATCGCACATTCCATATGTCATGAAGCCATTACCAACTCACAGTTCTGTATCTCAAGGAATTTTAAATAAAATGTGTTTTGATGTTCGGCTCTTAGGTGAAGACAAAAATAATGAGTTTCTTGGCTTTCTGTGTTACAAATTTCAAATGAGCTATGCTATGGACAATGGACTATATTATTATCCAGGTGGAAGGGGTATGTGCCATTTATGAGCCTCTGTATGCTAATTATCATATGTGTGCCATTTATGAGCCTCTGCACCCTAATTATTATCATATGTTGTGTGCCATTTATGAGCCGCTGCACCCTAATTATTATCATATGTTGTGTGCCATTTATGAGCCTCTGTACCTTAATTATTATTATTATATGTTGTGTGCCATTTATGAGCCTCTGTACCCTAATTATTATATGTTATACATTTATTTTTTCTTTGTGAAGGTTGACTTTTCTTTTCAGAAGTTACTATTAGTTCATTTGATATTTGTTTCTTAGTTATGCAGTTCCTAAGTTAAAGATAGGCATTAAAACAAAGTGAGGTGTAGAACAAAGTATAAACAAAGAGAATGAGTTGCAAAAGTAAACTAAAAAAATAAAAGTTGCTCAAGTTAACAGCTATTACGTTCTAAAAGACATAATGCAGAAAGAACAGCAAACACTCAGTTGTTTCCATTTCCTTGCCTGAAATAGAATATCACATTTTTAATACAAGCTGACATAAGATGACCCCATTTTCAAGCAAACAACTTATTGCAGCTGCAAGAAACCTGGTGAATCCAAATCATCAGCACTTTTCTTAATGCTTCCATGAAAACCCTAGGCTTGGAGGCCTCTGTAAAGCAAAATAAATTATCAAATATAACACAGCAAACCCAGGTGTCAGAGCAAGTGTATTTTCTCTTACACTGTGCCTCACCAGCTGCTGAAAGCTGAAAAGAATATAAAACATGGTTTCAGCAAAAGACTGGTTTGAATTTCATTTAGGGTTGTAAGTTCATCTCAATTGAAAGCATTTCCTGGTCTTTAAAATGCCCTTCTTTGCCAAATACACACATGCAAATGTGTACTCCTTTCCCTTTGTAGGATATACTCCAGGTGCTTTTCTCATCATCTTTGTCAAAAGATAGCATCTGTTATTCAGGAAGTGTACAGTTCTGGTTGAGATTATGCATCAATGTCCATTGTGTGTGTATCTGTGTTTTATACTGTATGGATATGACCATCACACTAAATAAGCAAGTTGCACATCCTTTCCTGAATCGCTGAAATAAATGTATCTTGTCTCTAATATAGTAGTAAAGTCTTAAGAAAGTATAGTTTAAAATATTTTTGTTGATGTGATTCCTCTCTAACACCGGACAATGAAATTAATTATTTCAGTCGTTATTTTTGTCTGAAATTTAAAACCTTTACAGTGTCTGATGACTATTTATATTGAAGCTTTAAATTCTTAATTCCTATGAGACTTAAAGGCTATTTGAGTTTGACAACCAGAAAACCTAGTTTGTTTATGTTTTAGCCGTCAGCAAGTCATATCCCAGTATAACAGAGGAAGTAAATGTACATGTATTTAAGCAATAATCCTTGACTGTGTGTGGGTATATCAGGATTTAACCACAGTTGGTGTGGTTTGATCATAAGGGTGATGCGTGATATACCCACACAAATTCATGGATTATTGCTATTAAACAGTAACATTATTTAAGAAAGAAATTATTTACCTTTCTTAAAGATGCATTTGAACAAGGGCACTTCAGTCTTTTTCCACCTTTTCTCTTTACACCGACATACTGCATATGCACATGGAACTTATGTCCTCATGCTTGCAGAGTAAATCATTGCAGTACAAGCAGGCAAAGGAAAAACCAACATCTCTGTCATGGTTTGTCTTTGTATTTGTTATTTGTGTGTCTGTGAAATTCTAAAGTGTGGCATTACAGTTTGATACAAGTCCTTAATGATTTACCAGAAAATATATATTTTTTTTATCAGGGAAAGAGGACAAAATATGAGGAAAATAATGGCTGATGTGTAAAAGAATGGCAATTCAGAGGTGTGCTTTCTGGTAGTGTGATTGATTCACTGCTGATGAAAGCATACATCTCAAATGTCTGCTGTTTTACACAACATCTCCCTGTTTTCTTATATTTTAAGAGACATCAACATAGACTTGCAAACCATCACATCCCAACAACCCAGAAACAGCATTAACTTTTATGTTTTTCTCAACTAATCTCCTGCCCTACTAGGCACAGCAAACACTACATTCAACAATTTACTATAGAGTGGATACTGGTATCACACACTTCTAACTTCACCAGTGCTGGTACATAACAAAACTCCCTTAGTGACCACCTACCTACTTATGCCACTTGAGTAAACACTAACCACTCCAAAAACTCATACCCTAACATCTATTCATAATCTCACTAACTTCTCAATAGACAGGTTCAGTGATCTACTTCACAAAATAAATTAGTCACCACTAATGGTACTACTAGTAGATGAGGCAGTGCACTACTTTTATAACTACTTCCTAAAGCTGATAGCTTAGCACCAGGTCACAACAAAAGAATCAAAAACAACTCCATCTCCTGGCTAACTAAGGAATGTAAAAACCTAAGGAAAAACAGGTATTCGGCCTGTGCTCTGTGGAAACAATGAAAAAAAAGAACAAGATCTAATTACCTTCAAGCAGCTTCATAAGCAAGCAAAAAAAGAAGTTATGTACTCACCATAACGTTCCATCTCAGTAGGTAACTTCATTTGTCAGCAACCTGTGGGTATTGGATCTGATTTGGATCCAAGCCAGCAGCTTTCCTAGCAAAAGATCCAAGCTCCAAGCTCCTCCCCCTACCCACAATGCCCTGCTACCTCCCTCTAGCCCTCAGACTGAGTTTGCCATAGTATCACAGAATACTACCATAACACAAGGAAAAAACACCCGAACATCCTAACCTGATGTCATCTGGGAAGTGAAACACAATGATCCCTCAAGGATGAACTACAGGTCAGGGGGACGGAGGGAAGATTGGTTGCTGACAAATGAAGTTACCTACTCAGATGGAACATTATGGTGAGTACATAACTTTTTTATCTGAAGTAGTTAACTTCATTTGATCAGCAACCTGTGGGACAGAGTCCCCAGCTACCAACAACTTGGGAGGTCCTTATTGAAGGATATTTCGGAGCACCGCAGAGCCAAAAGATGCCCTTCCTCTGGAAATCAGATCCAATTTATAATGTGTAATGAAAGTATGAGAAGAAGCCCAAGTAGCTGCTGAACAAATTTCATCCAAAGGGACCCTCGACCAGAAGGCCGCAGAAGTAGCCGCAGAACGGGTAGAATGTGCCCGAACCTGAATCGGCTCAGGTCGACCAGAGCTTCTGTATGCGAGAAGAATGCATTGGGAAATAAACCTAGCTAAGGTTACCTTTGTCACTGATTTACCCAAACAGGACTTAACAAATGAGGCAAAGAGCTGTTCTGATTTTCGAAAAACAGCCGTTCTGTGTAAGTAAAATCATAACTGTCTATGTACATCCAGGCAATGAAGTCTATACTCTCCTTTGTTGTGATAATTAGGAAAGAAGACAGGCAGGTTGATGGATTGGTTGATGTTGGCTTCGGAAGCCACTTTAGGCAGAAAGGAGGGATTAGTCCTGAGGGAAACTCTGTCTTTATGAAAAATGATGTATGGGGGCTTACTACAAAGAGCCTGAAGCTCTGATATCCTTCTAGCTGAGGTAATAGCAATCAGGAAGGCAGTTTTCCAAGATACATACTTTAAGTCGACTGAAGCTGCAGGCTCAAAAGGGGGACCAGTCAGAGCCTGGAGAACTAGGGTTAAATCCATGGAGGAACTGCATCCTTAACAGGGGCTCTCAAAAAAAAGGTACGTTTCAGGAAGGTCTTGCAGATCTTAAAGGAAGCTAGGGGGCCCAAAATTGTTTCCAATGTGAAAGTGGGAAATTGCTGCCAATTGAACTTTCACAGTTGAAGAACTAGCCCCCTGATGAAAAATGTGGGATAAAAAGTCGAGGACTGCTGGAATAGGAGCCGTAAAAGGATCCAAATTCCTATGCTCTGCCCAGATAGAAAAACTTTTCCATTTACTCTTGTAGACTTTCCTGGTATAAGGCATATGAGCGGCCAGCAGGATAGCCTTAACTGAGGATGAGATACCTGGAGTACTAGCCATTAAGGGAACTGGATCAACCAAGCCAATAGCTTGAGGTTGTCCAGGTCGAGAGTCTTCAATCCCAAGGGGTGAGAAATCAGAACCGGAAGGGGATCTAAGATCCAGGGAGGATGCACTAGATGAGACCGTAGGCATGGGAGCCAGGTTTGATGAGGCCAGAATGAGGCTATGAGGATAACTCTGCTCCCCAACCTACGAGCTTTCTGCAAGAATTTTGTCATCAACAGAAGAGGAGGATAAGCATAAAGAAGACCAGATGGCCAAACATGAACCAGAGCATCTCTGGGGTTTTCCCCTGCTGGGGGAATTAGAGTGAAAAACTCGCTGCACTTTGCATTTGAAGGTGACGCAAAAAGATTGCAGCAAGATTGACCCCATCTGAGGAAGATCTGTTTCGCTACTAAGGGATTCAGAGACCACTCATAGGGTGAGAGGATAGTTCAACTCAGCTTGTCCGCTAGAATGTTTTACCGACCCGGTATATGCGTTGCTATGAGAAAGCAGTTGGTGGATATCGCCCATTCCCACACTCTCATGGCCTCTCGGCAAAGTGGGTAAGATCTGGTTCCCCCTTGCTTGTTGATGTACCAGACCACTGACATGTTGTCTGTTTGAATTGCAATAGTCCCTAGAGGAAGCAGGGCATGGAGAGCCTGCAACGCTAGAAGCACCGCCCTCATCTCCAGAACATTGATATGCAAAAAGGTCTCTGTGTGAGTCCACGTGCCTTGGATGGTTCTGCCCATGCAATGCCCCTCCCACCCAAGGCGAGAAGCATTCATGGTCACTGTGACTTGGGGTGGGGACATGGAGAAGGGGCGCCCTTCCCGGAGGTGCTTGGAATGGAGCCACCAAAGTAGAGATTCCCTGCAAACCCTGCTGAGAGGAATAGGGAAAGACAAGGGATGTCGTAGAATGGACCACTGGACCTGTAAGATCCATTGGAGAATCCTCATATTCAGACGTACGAGCAGTGACAGGTTGATGGCCACTGCCATGGACCCTAGAGCCCTCAGGACTAACTCTGCTGGTGGGGCCAAGGACTGTAGAAGAGCCAAAATGTGGAGGTTTAGATTGCAGAGTCTGTCCGACGTCAGAAATACTTTGCACTGAATTGTGTCTATCCTGGCCCCTATGAAATCCAAGATCTGAGTAGGCTGAAGGGAGGATTTCTTGTGGTTGATTGTGATCCCTAGATAACGGGCGAGATGTAGGAAATAGTCTCTTGCTGAACATAGTAGATGCCTGGTGGGGGCAGCTAGGAGCCAGTCATCTAGGTAAAGAAAGACCTGTATTCCCTGAAGCCTCATGTGGGCAGCTACAACTGCCATGACCTTGGTGAACACCCTGGGAGCTGTGGTGAGATGAAAGGGTAGGACACTGAACTGATAATGGCTGGCTCCCAGCTGAAAGCGGAGAAACCTCCTGGATCACCTGTCCATTAGAACGTGGTAGTACACATCCTTGAGGTCTATGCAGCACATCCAGTCATTTTCCTGTAACAGTGGGAGAATGGATTGAATGGTGACCATCTGGAACTTCCCTTTGGCAACTGACAGGTTCAGTGTGGACAGGTCGAGAATTGGCCGTAAGTCCCCCGTCTTTTTTGGCACCAAAAAGAACCTGGAGTAAAAGCCTGATCCAGATTGGCCAGGGGGGACGTGCTGGATGGCTCTTTTTCTTAGTAGCTCTTTTATTTCAAAGGCTGCTACCTCCCTCTGATTGGGTGGTACATCGGGGAGGCGCCCCGACCAGAGAGGAGAACTTAGGAATGGAATTGAGTAACCTCTGGATATGATCCGGAGCACCCAGCAATCTGATGTAATGGACTCCCAATGTGCTAGATGCTCTGAGAAGCGCCCCCTGACTGCCTCCAGAAAGGAGCAGTCAGGCAACCCCTCAGGGTTGCTGCGCGGGTCAATCGGAAAAGGGTTCCCTCAACCCGAAATTCTTCGGCCCCCCTCTGCCTCTTGGCCAGTGTCCACCCTGTCCTCCTCTGCCTCTGAAGGATGAGGGGTCTTGAGTGAAACGGGATTGTTGGGATTTCCGGAACCACATCTTCTTCTGTCCTCTTTGGTTCCTGGAGAAGGACCTCTGAGGAGCCGAGAAGCGGATCCCGACGGCAGACAACGTTTTCCTGTCCTTCTCACTCTGGAGTAGAGTATCGCAGATGGTTTTGCCAAAAAGCGGAGAACCATCAAAGAAGGCATTCGCGAAGGATGCCTTGAAGGGTTCTGCAAAGTCACAGAGACGGAACCAGGCCTGTCATCGTAAGACAATGCCTGCTCCGCTGGCTCTAGCCGCTCCCTCCGTGGCATGGGAGAGAAGCCGCATAGAGGTGTTGGTGATAGACTTAAGAGTGTCCATTCATGCCGAAAAGGTCCGTTTGTCCTCGGCTGACATGGACTCTGGGGGTGACCCAGTGTACTCTTTGATTAGGTCCCGCTGGAGTCAAATCACGTGTGCCATATAGTTCTCCGACCTGACAGAGAAGGTCGCTGAAGTGAACATCTGCTTTCCAAGGTGGTCCATCATCTGAGACTCCTTGTCTAGAGGATGTACCGAGGAACTCTCCTGTGCCAATTCCTTCTTGGTGGCAGCCACCACCACCATGGCATCTACTGGGGCACCTTTGCTCCAAACTGTCCTGTCTGTGGGGGGGCTGAGAATCCTGTCCAGTCTCTTGGGTATTGGCTCCAAAGTGTCAGGTTCCTTCCATGCCCTGGTAGTTATGAGGTTCACCAGGGGATCAGCGGGAGGGGACACCCAAGAGGTAGATGGACCTGCATCGAACGCCTCCAGAAAGACAGACTTATCCGAGGAAGGCTTTTGGGCTGACCACCCCCCTCTAATACGAAGCATTTCCATAATGTCTCCAAATGAGACGTCCTCGGGGGGGGTGACCTGGGGGAAACTTCCCCTTCCTCCAAGTCTGTGTCTTCTGTGAGGGACCCGGGTGAGTCCAAGTGCCTCCTCTTGCACTTTCATTTGTGAGGGACCTCCTCGGGGGGGCTCTCCGAGGAGGGCACACCAACAATGTCCTGTTCCTCTACGGGAACCATCTGGGACGTAGGCACAGGCTGTCCCTGGGGCCGGATGATGGAAGACAGGCCCGTCTGAGAGGGAATGGCAGGTGGATCCATAGCAAGACCCTGGGGTCTCGAATCCCCCGAAAGGACCCTCTCCACAATGTCAAATGCTGAGAGTGAGCTGCTTTCCTGAAGATCTAAAAGCAGCCCCCTCGGATCCGGCGTGTGGATTGGTGCCGGAGATGACCTGATCGGATCCGAAAGGACAGTGCCATCCGACCTCAACAGAGCCGAAGGCACACTGACCCCTCCAGATCCGACACTCATCTCATGGCCCCTAGAGCCTGGATCTGAAAATGGACCCGACAAACCTGAAGGTGCAGTCGGCACCAAAGTAGGAAACACTCTCGGCGCCGACACCACCCTGGCTCTGAAGCTACTCGGAACCGACAGCTCCGAACCCGATAGCGGGTCGGAGAAGGAGCAATGGGGGAGAAAAATGGAGTCGAGCTCCCCCGGGGGGGGGGATGCAAGAGCACTCCCATCTGCAGCTGGGCCTGAAGGAATCAACGCATCATCCGGTCCATGTCTGCATTGGATAAACTTCTTGTTGACCTGGATGAGGCTGCCGAGGCTGGACGGGAAGGCCGCCTGGACAACCTCAAAGGTGACCAGGTTTCCTCCTCCGGCTCCAGGGAGAAACGTGGAGAATGAAGCCTGGAAGGGGAAGACCCAGAGACCTTAAGGGGGGAGGCGAGCTGCTTAGACGGCGGGGCCAAGGGAGCTGAATCGGCCCACCTCTTGTGGCTACGATGCCTGTCCCTATCATGCCCCTTGTCTTTCCTGTCCTTTTTCCTGGTGTCCCTTTTCTCCTGAGTTGAAGATGGAGTTTGAATCCCAGCCAGGGGAGCGGGAACGAATGGTGGAGCAGCCGCAGCCGTGGCTGGCGCCACAGAGGGGGAAGAGGACGAAGCCGAATCAGAGGGCAAAAGGCCCGCAAGGACTATCTTAGTCGGCCTATCCCTAAAAGCCCTGGGGTTGAAGGCTGCACAGATAGTGCAGCCTGATGAAAGGTGGTCCACGCCCAGGCAAATAACGCACCGAGTGTGGCCATCCGCTGGGGACAGCTTATGGCCACACTGGGAGCATTTAGAAAAAATTGCTTTTGGGCCTTCAGACATTTTGAAAAGAACAGGCCCACACGCACACACCTTCACACACAGACAGAAGGGGGGAGGGAATTAAAATCTACACCAAGTTAACGAGAAAACTACCCAAATAGATTAAGGGAGAAAAGGGTACCACACACACTACGTTTACAGAGATTTTTAAGGGAAAAAAGTTTAAAAATTATACTTCAACTCACAAAACCAATGCTAGGATCTTGTTCTCAGATGCTTCAAGAAGCCGCGGCAAACGAGTTCTGAGGGCTAGAGGGAGGTAGCATGGCATTATGGGTAGGGGGAGGAGCTTGGAGCTGGGATCTTTTGCTAGGAAAGCTGCCGGCTCGGATCCGAATTGGATCCGATACCCACAGGTTGCTGATCAAATGAAGTTAACTACTTCAGATAACAAGTTACTAAATATAAACATCTATATTATACTAACCTACAGCAGAAACATAAAACCACTGCAAAGAAATTCTGGACCACTATCACTACTCTACTCCACCCCAGAACTAAAAAGGAATCCAAGATTTCACTCAATGCCCCTCCCATTAAAATTGCTGAAGATTATAACATTCTCTTCATTATCTCTATAGCTGATCTTACCACTAAAACTAACACCACCTACCTTTCTTCCTCTCTATTGCTCCTTAATACTCCCCATTCACTTGGTCCAGACCCTCCTCAACTTCAGATTACAGAACCCATTTTTGAGAACCATCCCTTTTTCTCTCTTCAGTCAATTCCTACAATTCTCATAAATAGATTACTGCACCAACTCAAACCCTGCTCTGCCTTTGCTCATAACCTCCCTCTGCATACCTAAAACTAACAGATGATTCCATAGCATAGCCAGTCTGCATCCTGATCAATCAATCCATACCTGAATCCACAGTACCAACCATTTAGAAAAAGTCCCATATCAGCCCCATTCACAAAGGAGGTAACTCCAATGAACTTTCAAACTTTTGACCCATAGCCATACTTTCTCCCATTTCTAAAATACTAGAAAAATGTATTAATCTTCAATTCATGAATTACTTACAGCATAACAACCTCCTTACAAGTACACAACATGGTTTTCATCCCAGCCACAGCCTGTCAACAGCCCACATAGCCTTCACCGAATATGTAAACAAAGCCAGAGACACAGGTTGCTATGTATCAGCTCTACTTCTTGACCTCTCTAAGGCATTCGATACCATGTCACATTCTTTACTCTTGAAAAAGCTCTTTAACTTAGGCATTACTCCACCCACACTAAAATGCTTCCATAGTTACTTATACAATTGAAAACAAACAGTAAAATTCTCAAATGTTATCTCCCCCTCTCTACTAAACCCCAATGATGTCCCACAAGGATCCATCCTAGAACTCCTACTTTTTAATATTTTTATTAATGACCTATGTACTGCATCTGCTAGTGGAACACTCATGCACTATGCTGTACCTCTCCCACAATACCCCACCTTCTCTCTGATGCTCAACAAACTTTTTCAGCTTTTGAATCCTGCCTTACTAACTGCTAGCTATTCCTCAACCCCGAAAAAGTAAGCTGCTTGTTTTTAAACCAAATAAACTGCACTACTAATCTAAACTACTTCAAAATTCTCTCTGCTGATAATACCTCCTTTGAAATTGTCCACCTCACTAAGCTACCAGGTGTAGTCATAGAAAATCACCTAAAATGTGATTTCCACATTCAGCCAAACATAAAAAAATACCAGAAACTTGGCACACTATACAGAACATGCCCTAGACTCTTCTAAAACCACCCTGGGCAAAAGTCTCCTTCTACCCTCCCTACTTTATGTAGCACCTATACTTAAAATCCTACAGAGCTCCACTAGCTCCAAAATGGAACAGTGCTATAATAAAGTGGGCAAGTTTGCCACCAACTCAAAAACTAGAACCCACCACTGTTTGTCACTAAAAAAAAAACTAAACTGGCTAGAATTCTCCAACTACTTACTATATACCCAACACTAAACAACATCGTCAAACCTTATAAGTCAAACTGATTCACAGACAAAGAGCTTCCTACTAAAGCTAAACCCTCCAAGACAGCAGGACAAAGCCTCTACTCCCACCAAGTTGCAAAAGCATGGAATTCACTTTTTCTTACTGTTACAAACATTACCAACCTATCTGCCTTTAAAACTGCACTAAAACAACAACTTCTCCAGACCAGACCAATCCTAATCTCACTTTCACTCTCTCTCTCCTTCTTTACTTTACCTCTTTGTATCCTTTGCTTGTATATTCTTGTAATTTCTGTGCTGTATATCTTGTAATACTGTATTTTTCTTGTTTAATATAAATGCCTAGTTTATAACAATGTACCTTCTCACTTGCAACTCTAGTAAGTGTATGTTAGTATAGCAATAACCCTCGCCTGGGTGTGGGTAATGCTGGATTTACCCACAGTTGGTGTGGTTTGGTCACGAGGGCAAAGCCTGAGTGGCCAAACAAAGCCAATCGTGGGTAAATCCAGCCTTACCCACACCCAGGCGTGGGTTATTGCTATTATACAATGACATTATTTAAGAAAAAAAATAATTGCTTTTCTTAAATAATGGCATTGTATAATGCCTCCATGCTGCCCTTCCGCAGCTGTCTGGTATTCTGCGGCAGTTCTGATGTACTGCGGATGCATATGCCTACGCAGTACATCAGAGCTGTGGACAAAAGCAACGGAGAAAGCAAGATCTCCGTTGCTTTTTACAAAATGTTTTGCTATGTTAAATGGGTTTAACATAGCGAGACAGCTTTAAAATAAGCAACGGAATCTCTGTTGCTTATTTTAAAGCTGTCTCGCTATGTTAAACCCATTTAACATAGTGAGACAGTTTTGAAAAAAGCAACGGAGAAAGCAAGATCTCCGTTGCTTTTTACAAACTGTTTTGCTATGTTAAATGGGTTTAATATAGCGAGACAGCTTTAAAAAAAGCAGCGGAGAAACTCCGTTGCTTTTTTTAAAGCTGTCTCGCTATGTTAAACTCGTTTAACATAGTGAGACAGTGTTGCTGTAAGAGTTATAGTAATGGAAAAAGTCTGGCCGACCGGACCTTTTTCCATTACTATAACTCGGATTTACAAGGTGCACGCTGACCAATCAGCGTGCACGTTTTTGAATATTAATGGGGGGGTCATTGTATAATATGTATAAAGTTATTTACATTCTTTGTATGCTAACACAGCTTTTCTCTCCAGGCATCCGCTAAAAATGGATTCATTCTGACCCAGTCGGGCCTTCCCAGTAAACAAATGTCAAATTAATAAATAAATAAATAAATAAATAAATATTTAGCTCTGTCCTTCTCTGAAGTGTTGTCGAGCAGCTTTGTGTAGTACGGCACTTCCCTTCCTCATCATTCATTTGTGTATTGTGTGATGCTGAGTAAATCACTTCACCAGACAGTGACTTGGAGCAAACTGGAAGTTTCTCTCAGCTCCTGTAATGGTGTCCTGGACTTCCTCTCTGTCAAGTATGTTTTTTAATGGATCACTGTAGTAACAGTAATAGATCACATCTGAATGCAGTCAGGTCACTCAAGAATACATCAGTGGTCGAACATATTTGTGTTGGGATTTGGTCAGTTTACAATGGACACTCTGGATGGGCTTTCCAATCAGCATGCTTGATTTTAAAGAGTAATGAGCCTTTATTATATAATGAACAATATTTTATCTTTTATTTTTTCTGTTGTCATTTTGATATCTGGATACATACCACCAAACAATGCCTTGCTGAGACAAGATTCAAAATTGCTGTTATCTGTGTAAACATGTGTTACCACCAAAGAACACAGAGGCAAATGATGAATGTGAGAAGCATTCTAATGGACAAGAATACATATATATATATATATATATATATATATATATATATATATATATATATATATATATATATATATATATTTATAGAACCTTAGTAAGCTCATACAGTTTCCAAAGAATGCGCATCCATATTTTATATAACTATGTAATTTGTAGCTCCAGTAGTGTTTTCTAAAACAAATGCATAGTGCAGGGATAACATTTTTCTCTACAAAGTTCCATATTATATATGAAGCTGGTGTACATCTACATTGTGTTGAAGGAATGTTAACAAAAATGCAAGTGACTAAATTTGGTAAGTTACAGATGCATGGCTGCTCATCAAGTTATCTAACTGGCTGCATGCATAACACAGCTGAGACCCCCATCTCACGAAATGGAGTCAAGGAGTACACATGTTCACAATGTCACTGGTCAGAGAATGGTGCAGCAACATCAACATATGGCATGCAGCTCTGCACATCTTTGCAAGGCACATCCCTAAACTGCAATGTACAATGTCATGGCTAACATAACACAATAGCTGGCTACTGCACTGGACAAAACAACAGTTTAGGATGGCACATTTGATGCCATTGTGATGCTTTTGTACTTTGAGTAAATAATGCACATACCTTAAGATGATAGCACATAGGTACTTGGTATTGGTGCAGGTGTCTCCACTGCTCCTTCATCCTGCACTTAGTTGCTGCTCTCTGGAATCTGGTACTTGAGAAGCAGTGTTTATTTTTGTGTACAGTTTATGGTTGCTGCAAAACTAGCTGAGTGATCAGCTGTGCACATGCCTTTTTAAAGACCTGCTCCCTTGCTCACTTATATGCAGCTGGAGATGTGATGTGTACAGTGAGCCACCTGTGGCATTCACCGCACATTTAAATATGATTGGTATCTATCTATCTATCTATCTATCTATCTATCTATCTATCTATCTATCTATCTATCTATCTATCTATCCATCCATCCATCCATCCATCCATCCATCTATCTATCTATCTATCTATCTATCTATCTATCTATCTATCTATCTATCTATCTATCTATCTATCTATCTCTGTCAATCCATCCATCCATCTATCTATTTCTTTATCTTTCTATCTATCTATAAAACATGATGCAGAAATCATTCAAAAAAGCAGAATTCGCTTTATTAGATGGGCAACTATTCAGAGCAGAAAAAGACACTCCCCGGGATTCATGAAGCTCGGCGCAAGGATGGCATTAGCCTTGTGCCGACCATGCAGCATAGAGATGGTGCAGCAGCACCACATGCATATTAATGAAGACGGTCTGCCGCAACGGCCACGTGCATAGGAAATGTGCGCGAGTGCAGTGAGCGTGTCTAAGCAGTGCACGGAGGCATGAACATGTCGGCTGCATATGCGCAACCTAAAATACTGACTAGTACAGCCTGCCTCTAATAGTAATCACTCCTGTCAGTGTCCGTGGATACTGAAATGTATGCAAAGCATACAAGACAGTTTTGCGAACACCAAAATAAAAAGCAAACACAAAGGCACATAGCTGAATATTGAGTCCTCGTCCTTTGAACAAATGACCTTTAAAACTCCGTGCCCGTATTCCATTGTAGTGTCAATAGTTATACCAAGTGGAAGCGAAATGCATCATGTTAGCACGCCGCCAATTGCTAAGCCTAGCCCAATGGTTAGGGTTACTACCTGTCCCACATTGTGAGGGACAGTCCCCCTCTGGGCAGTTGTGTCCATACCAAAACCATTATAAATGTCAAATGTCCTTTAATTGTAGGACATAATTATGTCCCATATTTTATGTAATAGTCCCATACAATACTTATTTTCATATATAAAATACCTAAATGTTACAAGAAACAGAATAAGCAAGTAAATGAAACTGAATAAGCAACTAAACTGCTACAACAATAAGCTTACATTTAGGCATAAAACTAAAGTACTTTCCTTTGTACTAACTGTGGGTATGTGCTGGCCTGTAAAATCTGATGTGTGCCCCGAAAATGTCTCATCGTGGTCATATGAAAAGGTGGCAACCCTACCAATGATCAGAGCATTCGCCCAATATCTGCCCATTTGCAGACCAAGTCATCCTTGTGAGGACGGCCCAAAGATGAACGGGTATTACCCGGGTCTACCTACCATGTCATGAAAGATAAGTATTTGCGTGTACCTATGTGCGTGAAGTACAGCATGTGGAAGATCAAAAATGCTAGGGTAGTCCTCACAACTATATTGGTACCAGAGATATGTAGTGTACGCAATGTGTTCTGTTGACTGTGCCATGAGCCATCAACCAAAGAAGGGATGGATGGTGTGTGTGGAATATGGGGGTGGGGGGGTGACGGGTAATGTAATAATTCACCAATGGGATACTGGGTTGGATGCACAATAGGTGAACTGGAGGTGTAAGAGGGAGCAGTGAGTGAATCAGAAAGAAAACCAAAGAACAAACATTCACATCCACAATACAACCTGACAGGCCATACTGTAGAACACAGTCCCACAAATATATAAACATTAAAATTGCGATACACATGTACAGAAACGTTATCGGCACATACCCACATAATGGTCTTGCCTGAACTGAGCCATCCAACCCCAACACACCTGGATACATAATTGAATACCCATCATCCCCTCCACAACACACCACCCCCCCCCTTCCTGAACGTCCAGCAAAACCACCCATACTCGGGCTGCTAGCTTGGTGCAGCCATATCTGCACATAGTCACCCCTGCTCATATCTAGTAGGCAGTCTCACACTAGGCAGTCTCAGGATTGCAAACTATGTATCCCTTGCATTTATAACCCTACCTCATTTTCGTAAAGCCAAAAGAATCGAGGTCATCGGTCCCCACAATTTTTGGATATCCCTCATGGGATAAGTAATTGTTCTAAACATTAGACTTGGTGTCACGACACGATGTCCAGTCCTGTAGACATCTGGACACAAGTTGTATGAGCAGTAGTTGTCCACAAGACTGCTCAGCCTCCAGCCGGGCCTGCAGAACCTATGCCCTGGGATTAAACACCTGACCATGATGCACGTCTCCCCACTTACATTATCAGGAATATATACCTTACACATTTGCATAGTGGCAGTCGGATATAGGGTGATTAAGGTGCTTTAAAGCAGATGTAAGTAGGGTTACCACCTGTCCCAC